>NC_134358.1:20012850-20160350 GCF_048569485.1 Anomaloglossus baeobatrachus | reverse complement strand
CAAGGAGTGGCGCGAAGGCCTGTGCGGGGAGTGGTGCGAGCATTAGCAAGGGGGCCTATGCGGGGGCCTGTGTGTGGGGTTGTGTGGGGAGCAGCGTGGGGGCCTGTGCTGGGAGCGGCGCGGGGGGTTGTGTGGGGAGCAGCGTGGGGGCCTGTGGGGGGAGCGGCGCGGGGGGCTGTGCTGGGAGCGGCACGGGGGGCTGTGCTGGGAACGGCGGGGGGGGCTGTACGTGGAGCGGCGCGGGGGGGGCGATCACTTCTATGTTTTTCCCTTTAGGTTATATTTCAACTTTAACTTTTGAGAGAACATACGGCTGTGCGCAGCGATTGAATTGTGCTGAGCTAAGTGGACTCTGGAGATTTGCAATCACAGTAAATATTGTAGACTCTGACTCAATACTTACATTAGTTTCCCAATGCCTGACACTTTTTTTTTTTTTTAGTCTAAAAACTGAGCATGCCTTATTAGCAGACAAATGGCTGAGTGTCGGGCGGCGCTGCGTTCACAGACAAACGGGGGATGAAAATTAAATCAATGATGGTTTCCAAATGTATTCCAAAATGACAGAAGAGTAACGCGCTCATGGTAATCAGTTCCCGAGCGCGGCGGTGGCTCCTCTCGTGCTGCCCCTCCTCTTTGGAATGTGCTTCCCTTTTCTGCATAAGAGTGATGTAGACATCCAGCTCTGTATATCTATCACAAAAGCTGCTAATAAACCCGGCAAAATGATCTCCCATCGTATACCTTGTTTCCAAAATCTCCAGCCCTGGCAGAGCTATAAATAAAGCTGGCTCCGTCAGGCTGCCCGTGTGCCGCCATCAGAAATATGTCAGATGTAAACTATTGGTGTGCCGCCCCTGCAGCGGTCCAACCGCTCGGATCCGGGATTGCTGTGGCTCGAGGGTCTCCGGACCCGATGGCTTGCGGCAACTCAAATGTAAAGGGGGCTAGTTACAGGGGATAATAGTTTGTGACGCCACAAATGGTTCGCGGTAAGGGGAGTACCGCCGCTGCCGATGGGACTACCCGGGGGAGATGGATTGGGGCAGCCAGATAACATTCCCTCCACGGGTAGGGGAGACCCCGGGACTCTGGATGATGGAGTGCAGGGGAGCGCAGGGCTAGGCGGTAGCAGGGGATGACCATGTACTCACTCAGACAGCGTTGGTGATGAAAAGCAGACTCTGACAACAAGGTAAACCAAGTCTCTGGGTACCGCTGCCCTCTTGGGGGAGCCCGTCCGGGTATCCGTCCCCTACAGTACTGCCTGATGGTCTGGAGCCTGCCTCCGTGCACAAATTTAGAAGTGTTCGGTTGGCCCGTAGGCATAAAGCTGTCCAGGCCCCGCTTCCTACTGTTTGTAGTGGAGCTTTGCTCACAGGGGCTCACGCTTGGGATTTCTGTGGGCTGCTTGGGTTGGAAAGCCCTATCCCCCTCGTTTCGCTAGTGCCCCCGATCTCTGAGCTTCTTGGGGACAGTCCATAAAGTCACTATCCTCCGCAGCTAATTGCTGGGTTGCTTGAAGCTACTCCCTGACCTAGGGTCCAGTACCCCGCCGTGCTTTCAGTTCCGGACCGATTATTAGACTCAGATGCCTCCCATCCTCCAAGACCGGGTCCAGGCACCCAACCTCAATACCCTGCGACTGGGTCTCCAACTCCTCCGGGCCCAGACCACCATCTGCGACCCAACGTCTAACTACCTCAGCAGCTCCAACTCCCAGCTCCTCACTCTTTGGAAGCTACTGCTCTACTGCCTATCAGCTCTGCTCTGCTCTCCACTTCCTCCCTCACTGACTGCCCCCCTCCCACCAATCTGCCTGACCACTAGGTGGACGGCCCTATTCCAGCTCACTGGTGTGTCTGGCAGGGTATGGTGTGTGGTGTGGTTGGGATTTTGGATGCTGATGGAGGCAGTACTATAGGTTGGGAACCCAGAACCATGGGGGGGGGGTTGAGTCCTGCGCTAAGGATAAAGAGCGTGCAGTACCCTGTGACGACCGGACTAGTCCAGGGGCGTCACATTGGGATTCTTTCAGGGTCACTGTTGGCCCCACCAATTACCTCCTTTTCTTTGTACCCTTACACTTACCCGTGCGCCTTTAGTTTCCCTGGTGCAGGTTTTGGTGTACATAAGTTTTGATTTACCACCATCTGTTACCATCTGTTGCTTTGTGTTGGGGGGATTTTGGGATCCCCGTCCCAGTTTGTCCCCTGGGTGGTGGTGACTTAGTCTTCAGCGCCAGGATAGGAGACAGGGCAACGTTGGAGGCTCGACCCTGACCACCATCAAGTCTACAATCGAGATAAGGGACAGCACAGGGTACCGAGTTTTAGGGTCAGCCCATCACACTCCGTCTCCATCATTGTAGTGATTGGTCCAGTTGGAACATACGCCCATATCCCATCTTGCAGGGGGTTCGGATGTAAGTCCATACAGGTCTATAGATTTGGGGAAGAGCACAATGTGAAAGGACCATTAGCCATTAGGGTATGATGGATCCAAACCAAAACGATGGACCCAATTCAGTCCATCAGAGAGCCATCAAGTGTTTGACACTTTAAGGGCAATTGTAACGTTGACAAAAGTGACAAAAATCCAGATGAACCTTGTGATAAAGTCTCCAAATGCTAAAGTGAGCAAAGGTAATTAAGAACGTGTCACCCATCCACTAAGAAGCCTTTAGTAGATTATCAGGACCTTTCTATAATAAGGACATCCAAAAACTGTGCTCGGCACTGCAGTAATTTGATTCTCTGTCTTTCCTGACAGCAAAGTCCCCTTACAACCACCATTGTCACAGCATCTGCTCATTGTCTCAGAGAAGGAGCCCAGGGTGCAATTTCTGGAACAGAATCTAAAACCTGCATCCTCGCTGACATTTATAGCGTGAATACGCTCGGAATAGACACAGCACCTTCACGCTTCATGAGTAAACTGAAGATAATAATGCCATGAACAGATAAGAAAATGGAGCCAAATAGAGGCATTAGGGCAATGGCAGGAGCGGATGCAACCAAATCAGAAATCCTGGATGTTTGAGACGAGCGTTCCTTATGCTGGGATGGTACAGACTGGGCTTCAGTAATGGGAGGGTTCCACATTAGAGAACAAAATAACTCAACAGAGCAGATATAACATGGACATTTTTCAAATTTAGCCCGGGGATATTGCACACCGGAGTCCTAAATTGTGCCAAAATTGGTCATAATATTGCTGTAAAATAGTATAAAATAAGCAAAAAAGCAGATCGCAGACTGCACAAAACTAAAGTCATTGCAAATGTCAACTTTCTGGCTTTAAGAAACACTAAAAGAATCATGAAAACATAATGTGCAGCCAGTAACGGTTACTTTTCAAGACCAAACAGGGAGAAAAAATTATGGAATCACTCAATTATGATGAAAAAATTATGGAATCATGCAAAAGAAGACTCCAATACATCACTAGTATTTTGTTGCACCATGGACTTAATGAGTGACAAACAGTCTCTTCATCAATCTGGCTCCAACTTTCTCTGATTGCTATTACCAGATCAGCTTTGCAGGTTGGAGCCTTGTGATGGACCATTTTCTTCAACTTCCACCAAAGATTTTCAGTTCAGTTGGCTTGAGATCCGGACTATTTGCAGGCCATGACATTGACCATCTGTGTCTTCTTTCAAGGAATGTTTTCACAGTTTTTGCTCTATGGCAGGATGCATTATCATCTTGATAAATTATTTCATCATCCCCAAACATCTTTTCAATTGATGAAATAAGAAAAGTGTCCAAAATTTCAATGTATACTTGGGCATTTATTGAAGATGTAATGACTTCCATCTCCTCAGTGCCTTTACCTGACATGCAGCCCCATATCATCAATGACTGTGGAAATTTACATGTTCTCTTCAGGCAGTCATCTTTTTATTGTTTAGCTGTTTTGTATGTAAATCCCATTTCCTTTCGGTGGTTTCTTACAGTTCGGTCACAGACATTGACTCCAGTTTCCTCCCATTCATTTCTCATTTGTTTTGTTGTGCATTTCCTGTTTTGGAGACATATAGCTTTAAGTTTCCTGTCTTGATGCTTTGATGTCTTCCTTGGTCTACCAGTATGTTTGCCTGTAACAACCTTCCCGTGTTGTTTGTAATTGGTCCAGATTTTAGACACAGCTGACTGTGAACAACCAACATCTTTTGCAACATTGCGTGATGATTTACCCTCTTTTAAGAGTTTGATAATCCTCTACTTTGTTTCAATTGACATCTATCGTGTTGGAGCCATGATTCATGTCAGTCCACTTGGTGCAACAGTTCTCCAAGGTGTGATCACTCCTTTTTAGATGCAGACTAACGAACAGATCTTATTTGATGCAAGTGTTAGTTTTGAGAATGAAAATTTACATGGGTGATTGTATAATTTTTTTCCTCGTAATTGAGTGATTCCATCATTCTCCCCCTTTGGTCTTGAAAATGAACAGTTACTGGCTAGCACATTATGTTTTCATGATTTTTTTAGTGTTTCTTAAAGCCAGAAAGTTGGCATTTGAAATTACTTTAGTTTTGTGCCATCTGTGATCTGCTTTTTTTTTTTTAAACAAAAGTAAACAACTGAATGAACATCCTCAGAGCCAGGTGATTCCATATTTTTTGCCAGGGGTTGTAGTACATTCCCAGCAAGAACACAAGATGGTACAAGTAACAGAGTCTTGCCCTTCCACTAGCCCATCAGGGATTAGAATCTTTGTGACTCTGGGCTTCAAGGGCCAACTACCCCAGTCCAACAGCACCCTGCTTTGGCGGGCACCCACTGGAAGAAATAGCAGAAAGCTTAGGAAGCAGTTCTATGAACCTTCAGCTGAAACCGTGGCTCCTAAGCTGAAATCCTGTAGAATATCTGATGTGAAGCAGTTCGGTGTTTCCTCAGTCGGAACTGAAGCACCTCAACTGAGATGATGTAGATTTCTTCTCTAAATGAAGCAGTGCAGTGATTCCTCCAGCTTGAACCGAAGCTCCTCAGCTGAGATGATGTAGAGTCTTACTTTAAGTGAAGCAGTTCAGTGATTCCTCCAGCTGGAACTGGTACTCCTCAGTTGGGGTCATGTAGAGTCTAACCCTGGTGACAGAAGCAAGGCCCTTTTACACCACTCAGTTCTCTTACAGGATTGGTAGAGATAGCTGCTCTCTCATTAGTCGCATGTTTAATCGGACTGCATAATTTTCCTCTGAGGGGCTGAGACAATACACATTTATGGACAATAAGTCTCCAATCAATCTGGGAAGAGACAATGGATAATTTCTCTTGAATTAACAAACAATAGGACCCATATGTCTGGCCTAATTAAGAACAGTTCACGACCCCCACACAAGTGGCCAAACTCTGAGTCATCACAATCAATAAACTATCCATGAGTCACAATTGTCCATCAACTTGTCCCCTCTTTGTGCCCCACTTGGGCAGGATTTTGATATTTGATTAACTCAGTCTCACTTGATCTGAACCTAGCAGTTGAGTTGATGTCAAATCCGATTCTTTACACTGGCAAATATTGAAGGAAACAAAGACCCACTGGACTTTAGGAGGCCCATGGAAATCCAAGTGGGAAGGTTGTATATTGTCAGCTATAAGGTAAACAGGGGTCGGAGGAAGCTTCGATCTATAGACGACTTGTTGGACCCTGTTATTCGAGAGGACCATGAGGCGCCCATCTACCGATGCTTCACTCCTCCATCCTAATTGGCCTACAAAACATTTTTCTGTTACTTTGTTTCCATTTTAATCCTAGGAAGGTTTTTTAAGGCTGAACTCTGACTATGCCCTGCTCTCTCAGGTCTGTCAATGAACTCCGCTCCCGCTGTATTCTCCAAGCATTAATTGTAGCCATAGAAACAAAAGTGCTTCCATTGTGCGGGTGGAAAACAGGAGAGAGGCATTTAATTTACAAACCTGCAGAGCACTTTGATTGGCAGCAGTGCGGCATTATTGCAGCGCGTTCTGCAATGTGTTATGTTGTTTTTATTGTTATTGCTTTATATTACTGCAGAGGTTTGGGTTTTGAATACTGTGATATTAAGTAGTCATTATGCGAATACAATTCCCAGGGACACTTTGCTGCTAAGTGATTCTTCTATGCATATTGCATCGACTGAAGGCAGACGAAAGGCAATGTCGCTATAATGGAACTTGACTAAATATATGGAGCAAAAATTGATTTTGGTAAAGCATGAGACATGGCCACGTGTATACGAGGCTCAGTGAGTGTTAGATGTAATGTATCAAGGGGAGATGTCGTCACGTGGATCGAGTTCTGCATATAAAGCTTAAAGCGCAGGCTATATGGAAGTAATGAAGGGGTAGCGCATGCACTGCACAGCTCTAGACCATCCGGATATTGCAGAGCCCATTCTCACAATTGGTGGGGACTTCATTTTTGCAGATAGGTCATCCATCTACAATCTTTGGGGTTAAAACTCTTGAGGCCCAATTTATCATTTTTTTCTCCTGTCGTATTCGTAATTGTTTTTTTGCACCAAATTCTTAAAAGTGGCGCAAGTGGATTCACTAATCTTGCGCAAAATCGAAAATTCTTTCATTTGCCTTTCATCCTTTTTTTGCACCTTTTATAGAGCAAAAAGTTGTATGGTCCGTTAAAATGTTGCATGCAACTCTAACTTTTGACTTTTTCAAAAAGTGGCACATGATGAATCAAATGCAAATGTCATGACATGATGAATTTTGCACAAAATCCACAATGTTCTTTATTTGTTTATGGACAATTTTATTGCAAAAAGTCACATAATCCGATAAAAAGGTTCCATGAAAATCTGATATTGGGCTCTTTAAAAAGAAAGTAAGAGCAAAAGGTGCAAAACAAAAACAGCCTGAAAACAGGAAAAATTAGACAAGAAATAGGCGCAAATGCAACAGTGTATCAATCCGTTGGAATCTTACTAATTGACAGCTATTTTACCCCAGTGATGACCTGCAGAACCAGACAGACACCAGTATAGTCCGGCCACTAAGACTCCCAAGAATGGGATGTTTGCAGGAGGCCAAGGCCACTCCATCACATTGATTGTTGGTGGTCTAAGGTGATCTCAACTGATCAAGCACTAACGGACTCTTCTGAGGATAGGCCATTACCATCACACTGATTGTTGGTGGTCTCCGGTGACCCCAACCGATCAAGCACTAACGGACTCTTCTTAGGATAGGCCATTACCATCACACTGATTGTTGGTGGTCTCAGGTGATCTCAACTGATCAAGCACTAACGGACTCTTCTGAGGATAGGCCATTACCATCACACTGATTGTTGGTGGTCTCAGGTGATCTCAACTGATCAAGCACTAACGGACTCTTCTGAGGATAGGCTATTACCATCACACTGATTGTTGGTGGTCTCCGGTGACCCCAACCGATCAAGCACTAACGGACTCTTCTTAGGATAGGCCATTACCATCACACTGATTGTTGGTGGTCTCAGGTGACCTCAACCGATCAAGTACTAACGTATTCTTCTGAGGATAGGCCATTACCATCACACTGATTGTTGGTGGTCTCTGGTGACCCCAACCGATCAAGCAATAACAGACTTTTCTGAGGATAGGCCATTACGAGACCTAGAGCCATAAAAAGTGAAAAAATCTAAATAAAAAAGAATAAAAAACATTAGTTAAAGGACAGGAAAGGATGTGACGTTCTCCATCCACATAGATGCAAGATGTCCAAGGACTCCATGCAGTCTTGGAAGAACCATGCATTGTTGCGTTGACTTTCTACAGAGACGTAATGCTATTATTCTTATGGTGCCTTATGAAGTTTGGGAAGTAAATGGGCATTAGAGATGGGAAATAATGAGCATGTAATAGTATTGGAAGCACTGATGGTGAAGTCCATTCTTGGCATGAGTAGACGAGCGAATGTTGGTGCCCAATGTGCACAGAAGTGTAGTGTTTGGGCAGAAAACTCTTCCAATGCTGAAGATCAGTCTGTTCTTTTTTCCAATACTAATAAAATTCTTCAAAATGACGTGGGAATAACCTTGGTGTATTCGAGAGCAGAACTGCACTACCAAGGCTTGTCCACCACTATTGGGGTCATCTGGGTCTTTCGAGACCTTTGTGCCATCGTAGAAAGAATATTTTTTTGTGGAATTAGGTGCAGGATTATGGGGGTCCCTAATGCAATATCTATTCATTGTGAAGCGCCACTTCTATCTTTGTGACATTTACTGTTCCTATCAGTACATCCAACCCCAATTATCAGCAGCCCGTCATCTCAGCGCCAGCAGGCTACATCTGCAGCCGAATGTGCTAAACAGAGATTTATCCCACGTAGTCTGTGATTGATAAGAGATGACAGCCCCATCTCAACCAACTGCAGAGGAAAGAGAATAGGCGAGAGGAGAAAAGCATCACCTAAAGACGGAGAAGGCTGCCGGCGACTGGAACAGAAGGTGATGAATGAGGCCCCCTGGCAAGGCCTCACTCATGGGTATGTCCAAGTTGGTTGCTCTACATAAAAACTGCACTGCCTTCTCTTTCACTTTTTGGATATTTTACCCTGTGGGTCCTCCTTTTGTTCTTAGGTCTTCATCCCTTCCCCTTCGTTCCATCATATTGGCACCAAATATGCCCTCAATTCTGCATGCATGTGTCAAACCATTGGCAGGCTACCGGGTTAGGCAAAAAGGCCGTGCCATGATGAATCAAATTACCCATTTCAGGAAGGACCCAATAGTGGACCTTGCCAGTTGACTTAAGGTCATCCTGGTTCTTGGCTCCTTTGTTGACTCTTCTTGGTATTCTGAGGATGTTCCATTTGGAGCACTAGCAAAACTGAGGGTTCCCAGCCGGGCCCAACACAAAATCTGCAACAGGGACCCAATATTATCATATGCCATCTATAAAAATGGTGCCTTGTACATGGTCAACGGTGTGACGCTCCCTCAGTCACCAAACGTCCTTTCGTCTTCTTTTTTTCCTTTCACCTTTTCCTCTTATTTGTTTCCATTTCTTTTCTTTCATTCATTACATCTTTTCTTCATCTTTTTCCTCTTACTCTCTTCCTCTTTACTATTCTTCTTTCCTCCATTTTCCCTTACCTGCATATTTTCTTCTTCTCTCTCTTTCTTCTCTTTGCTCTTCTCTTTTCTCCTTTTTCTCCTCATCATTTCCTTTTTTTCTTCACGATTAGCTCTTCTCTCCATATTTTATCATTTCTTCTTCTCTTCTCATCTTCTTTTCCCTCTTCTCTTTGTATTTTTTACTCTTTTCTCCCTTTTGTTTTTCTATTTCTTCATCTTTTCCTTTTCTTTTCATCATTTTGCACCTCTTCCTCTGTCATTTTCCTCTTCTTATATTCTCTTTTCCTCTCTTGTATTCTCTTCTTCTCTCTTCATTTTTCGTTATATTTTCATCTTCCCTCTTCTCTTTTATAATTTTTTCTTCCATCCACCCTTTCCTTTTCCTATTTACGTTTAACTATTTTCTACATCTCTTATCCTTTCCACTTTTTTTGTCACCTTTTCCTTTTTCCTCTCCTTTTTTCATTTTTCCTCCCGTTTTCTCATCTTTTATATTTTGCTCTCTTTTATTCATATTTTTCTCTTCCTTTTTCTTCTCCTCCTCTTTTCCTCTTCTCTTTATCTCTTCCACTCTTTCTTTTCCTGTTCTTTATCTTTTTATCCTCCTTACCTTGTTCCTTTCACCTTTTACCTTTCTCTTCTCTCCTTCCATCCAAGCCTTTCTTTTTCGTTCCTTTCATACTCTATTGCTCTCCCTATCACTCTCCCCTCCATGGTCCACTATTTTCCCTCCATCGACCTCCTCCAGTCTCTGTTCCTTTCCTCTTCCCTCTAACTCTTCTTTTCGGCTTATTGTTTCCTTCATCTTCCTCCACCAGTCTCTGTTCCTTTGTTCCTGTCCTCTGACGCTTCTTTTCGGCTCATTCTTCCCTCCATCTTCCTCCTCCAGTCTCTGTTTCTTCTCTCTTTCCTCTGACTCTTCTTTTCAGCTCATTTTTCCCTCCATCTTCCTCGTCCAGTCTCTGATTCTTTCCTCTTCCCTCTGACTCATCTTTTCAGCTCATTCTTCCCTCCATCTTCCTCCCCCAGTCTCTATTCCTTTCCTCTGACTCTTCTTTTCAGCTCATTCTTCCCTCTGTCTTTTTTCTCAAGTCTCTGGTCCTTTCCTCTTCCCTCTGACTCTTCTTTTTGGCTCCTTCTTCCCTCCATCTTCCTCTTCCAGTCTCTATTCCTTTCCTCTGACTCTTCTTTTTGGCTCATTCTTTCCTTCATCTTTCTCCAACAATCTCTGTTCCTTTCCTCTCCCCTCTGACTCATCTTTTCGGCAACTTCTTCCCTCCATCGTCCTCCTCCAGTATCTGTTCCTTTCCTCTGACTTTTCTTTTCAGCTCATTCTTCCCTCCATCTTCCTCTTCCAGTCTCTGTTCCTTTCCTCTTTCCTCTGACTCTTTTTTTTGGCTCATTCTTCCCTCCATCCTCCAGTCTCTTCTCCTTTCCTCTTCCCTCTGACTCTTCTTTTCGGCTCATTCTTCCCTCCATCTTCCTCCCCCAGTCTCTGGTCCTTTCCTCTTCCCTCTGACTCTTCTTTTCGGCTCATTCTTCCCTCCATCTTCCTCGTCCAGTCTCTGCTCCTTTCCTCTTCCCTCTGACTATTCTTTTTTTCTCATTCTTCCCTCCATATTCCTCGTCCAGTCTCGGTCCCTTTCCTCTTCCCTCTGACTCTTCTGTTCGGATCATTCTTCCCTCCATCTTCCTCCGCCGGTCTCTGTTCCTTTCCTCTTCCCTCTGACTCTTCTTTTCGGCTCATTCTCCCCTCCATTTTGCTCGTCCAGTCTCTGATCCTTTCCTATTTCCTTTGACTCTTCTTTTCGGCTCATTCTTCCCTCCATCTTCCACTTCCAGTCTCGATTCCTTTCCTCTTCTTTCTGACTCTTCTTTTCGGCTCATTCTTCCCTCCATCGTCGTCCTCCAGTCACTGTGCCTTTCCTCTGACTCTTTTCAGCTCATTCTTCCCGCCATCTTCCTCCTCCAGTCTCTGTTTCTTTCCTTTGACTCTTCTTTTCGGCTCAGTCTTCCTCGTCCAGTCTCTTCTCCTTTCCTCTGCCCTCTGTCTCTTCTTTTCGGCTCATTCTTCCCGCCATCTTCCTCCTCCAGTCTCTGTTTCTTTCCTTTGACTCTTCTTTTCGGCTCAGTCTTCCTCGTCCAGTCTCTTCTCCTTTCCTCTGCCCTCTGTCTCTTCTTTTCGGCTCATTCTTCCCGCCATCTTCCTCCTCCAGTCTCTGTTTCTTTCCTTTGACTCTTCTTTTCGGCTCAGTCTTCCTCATCCAGTCTCTTCTCCTTTCCTCTGCCCTCTGTCTCTTCTTTTCGGCTCATTCTTCCCTCCATCTTCCTCCTCCAGTCTCTTCTCCTTTCCTCTTCCCTCTGACTCTTCTTTTCGGCTCAGTCTTCCTCGTCCAGTCTCTGATTCTTTCCTCTTCCCTCTGACTCTTCTTTTTGGCTCAGCCATCCCTCCATCTTCCTCGTCCAGTCTCTTCTCCTTTCCTCTTCCCTCTGACTCTTCTTTTTGGCTCAGCCATCCCTCCATCTTCCTCGTCCAGTCTCTTCTCCTTTCCTCTTCCCTCTGACTCTTCTTTTCGGCTCATTCTTCCCTCCATCTTCCTCGTCCAGTCTCTTCTCCTTTGCTCTTCCCTCTGACTCTTCTTTTCGGCTCATTCTTCCCTCCATCTTCCTCGTCCAGTCTCTTCTCCTTTCCTCTTCCCTCTGACTCTTCTTTTCGGCTCAGCCTTCCCTCCATTGTCCTCCTCCAGTCTCTTCTCCTTTCCTCTTCCCTCTGACTGTTCTTTTCGGCTCATTCTTCCCTCCATTGTCCTCCTCCAGTCTCTTCTCCTTTCCTCTTCCCTCTGACTCTTCTTTTCGGCTCATTCTGGTCTCCATATTATAAGCTGGACAGCAGTATGCTCTTTCGTCCTCATATAACTATATCAGCCAATAGTTTTTTCTCTACACTGGTGGCCATTTTAGTAATAAGTACTTTATCCTTTTTATTATTTTTAGATTTTTTGCTTTTTTTTCTTGATGATAAAAATCATTTCCAATTCTTGAATGGAGAAATTAAACAATGTCCATTGCTCAGTGTATGAGGCTTAATAGAGAGCTCCCGGGATGTAGCTTCCATCGGTAATTGATGTTTTGCATATTACAGCAGCTCGCGGTCTCATCTATTGTCTCTTGTGTAGTCACCCTGATAATTAAAATACAGCAACTGGATCAAAGATATAACCGATCATTAGGGGACTATTGCTACAATATCCTCATCTATGGCGGAAACTCTCCGGGGGTCCAGAGAAGGTTATTTACATACCCCCCATGGGCGCAGTAAAAATGTTCCTTTGTGCTCTGATTGGCTCCATCAAAGGACGGGTGTGCTAACTTGTATCAATTAACGCTGAGTTGACGGCAGAGAGATGGATTAATTAAGATCGAATTCCTGGACGTGATATTAAATGGCACACCAGGGACTGAATGGAGAAAATTACCATCTAGAGAAATAAAGTCTCTGTATCAGATGTGATTGTCTTCTGGACTGTTCTAATAATAAAGCATCGAAGCGAATGATGTGGATTTCCATCACCAACCACATCAATGTCCACATAATGACTTGAGTGGAGTGAATACATCTATGTGAATATTGATGCAAAAGATACAATTTGGGTTAAGAAAGTGTCAAGTTGTCATCAAAATTAGGGATTTTTTGGAGACTATAGCGGCAAAGAGAACAACCTGTCCGATATGGAAACCCTCGATGGGCACCCGGTAGGGAAGGCTGGACATTCCTACCGCAAGGCAAGAATTCTCCGAACCAGAGAACTTACCCGTCCATACGACCTCGCTGTGGGCGACGAATGTCCACTTCCTGGAGTGGGAGGGACGTTCGGCGTCACAGCGATGTCACACGGCAGCAGGCCAATAGAAGCGGAGGGGCGGAGCTAAGCAGGACGTAAACATCCCGCCCACCTTCTTCCTTCTGCATTGTGGGCCAGGAGCCGCGGGACGCAGGTAAGATCTGTTCATCGTTCCCGGGGTGTCACACACTGCGATGTGTGCTACCCCGGGTACGATGAACAATCTGACGTGGAATTCTAGAGAAAGGTACGATGTGACCCCGCCGACACATTGTAAGATACATTGCAGCGTGTAAAGCGGGCTTTACCCTACTTAGGATAAGATAAATGGTAAAACTATAAAAAAAATGGCTCTTGATCAATGAAGACAGTATGGTATCCTTCCTTGGGCAATGCATTCAGTTCTATTCTGTATTTCTTCATCAAATACTAATCCTCTCTCATTGATGTCACTGTTTATGCAGAGTGCAGGAGTGGAGAGGAGTCTGTGATTGGCTACTGTGCTCTGCATAGGCAGCACCCAAGATAACAAAGCCCACTTTATTGTACTGAGAGCTTTGTTACTCTGGTCAATGCTATGCAGAGTGCAGCAGGTGATGAATGCATTTCAAATGTTGTGCTCTGCATAGGCAGGTGCAGGCAGGCAAACACTATGCACTTGCAGGTGCCAAACACTTCACAGCACAGATTCTTTAAATAGCAGGGAGTGAAATTTTGAACCTAAATAGACTGTGGCTCCCGTGGAAATTGCTCCCTTGTTACTTTGTGGATCATTATACGCCATGAAATAAGAGCGCAATATACATTTCCCTGATTGGCCAGTGTCATACGGTAAAATATTTTCCTTTTTAATAAATACAAACATAACCTGTCATCCTTTATAGTCACAATATTACAGTTTCTCAGGGATAAATTAGTAAACAGCGGTAAAGTTAGATCTTGTACAAGTTCTCCTCCTCGGCAGCGGCGTCTGACAGTCAGCGATGACCCCAGAGCCATCTCTGGTGGTGCTTGTTATTCCAGCAGACAGCCATAAGATCAGGCCCATTCCTTCTGTGCATTCTGTATTGTCATAAGCAACGAGTTCATCACAACGAATCAAATCTCCTGTGCCGCTCTCCTCTATACAATTATCATGTCATTCCAATTATGCAAGAAAACAGAGCGCACTTAATCAGAATGCATCGCCCCTGACACTGTCCATTCCATTAGGAGGGGGACGCTGAGGCCCTGCCACGTCTGCACAGCAATCCACGAGCGATTGTTCACAGATCCAAGCAACCACTTGTCCGATGCCAAGAAGGACAACAAGAAGGAAGCCAACTGCAACTTCTCAGAAGAAATCCCAGAGAATTGTACAAAATATACTCAAAAATGATTTATACTACAATAGGGGCAGTATTATAGCAGTTATATTCTTGTACATAGGGGCAGTATTATAGTAGTTATATTCTTGTACATAGGGGCAGTATTATAGCAGTTATATTCTTGTATATAGGGGGCAGTATTATAGTAGTTATATTCTTGTATATAGGGGGCAGTATTATAGTAGTTATATTCTTGTACATAGGAGCAGTATTATAATAGTTATATTCTTGTACATAGAGGGCAGTATTATAGTAGTTATATTCTTGTATATAGGAGCAGTATTATAGTAGTTATATTCTTGTACATAGAGGCAGTATTATAGTAGTTATATTCTTGTACATAGGAGCAGTATTATAGTAGTTATATTCTTGTACATAGGAGCAGTATTATAGTAGTTATATTCTTGTACATAGGGGCAGTATTATAGTAGTTATATTCTTGTATATAGGGGCAGTATTATAGTAGTTATATTCTTGTACATAGGGGCAGGATTATAGTAGTTATATTCTTGTACATAGGGGCAGTATTATAGTAGTTATATTCTTGTACATAGGAGCAGTATTATAGTAGTTATATTCTTGTACATAGAGGCAGTATTATAGTAGTTATATTCTTGTATATAGGGGGCAGTATTATAGTGGTTATATTCTTGTACATAGGAGCAGTATTATAGTAGTTATATTCCTGTACATAGGGGCAGTATTATAGTAGTTATATTCTTGTACATAGGAGCAGTATTATAGTAGTTATATTCTTGTACATAGGGGCAGTATTATAGTAGTTATATTCTTGTACATAGGAGCAGTATTATAGTAGTTATATTCTTGTAAATAGGAGCAGTATTATAGTAGTTATACTCTTGTACATAGGAGCAGTATTATAGTAGTTATATTCTTGTACATAGGGGCAGTATTATAGTAGTTATATTCTTGTACATAGGGGCAGTAGTATAGTAGTTATATTCTTGTACATAGGAGCAGTATTATAGTAGTTATATTCTTGTACATAGGAGGCAGTATTATAGTAGTTATATTCTTGTACATAGGGGGCAGTATTATAGTAGTTATATTCTTGTACATAGGGCAGTGTTATAGTAGTTATATTCTTGTACATAGGGGCAGTATTATAGTAGTTATATTCTTGTACATAGGGGGCAGTATTATAGTAGTTATATTCTTGTACATAGGAGCAGTATTATAGTAGTTATATTCTTGTACATAGGGGCAGTATTATAGTAGTTATATTCTTGTACATAGGGGGCAGTATTATAGTAGTTATATTCTTGTATATAGGGGCAGTATTATAGTAGTTATAGTCTTGTACATAGGAGGCAGTATTATAGTAGTTATATTCTTGTACATAGGAGCAGTATTATAGTAGTTATATTCTTGTACATAGGAGCAGTATTATAGTAGTTATATTCTTGTCTATAGGGGCAGTATTATAGTAGTTATATTCCTGTACATAGGGGCAGTATTATAGTAGTTATATTCTTGTACATAGGAGCAGTATTATAGTAGTTATATTCTTGTACATAGGAGGCAGTATTATAGTAGTTATATTCTTGTACATAGGAGCAGTATTATAGTAGTTATATTCTTGTACATAGGAGCAGTATTATAGTAGTTATATTCTTGTATATAGGGGCAGTATTATAGTAGTTATATTCCTGTACATAGGGGCAGTATTATAGTAGTTATATTCCTGTACATAGGGGCAGTATTATAGTAGTTATATTCTTGTACATAGGGGGCAGTATTATAGTAGTTATATTCTTGTACATAGGGGGCAGTATTATAGTAGTTATATTCTTGTACATAGGGGGCAGTATTATAGTAGTTATATTCTTGTACATAGGAGCAGTATTATAGTAGTTATATTCTTGTACATAGGGTCAGTATTATAGTAGTTATATTCTTGTACATAGGGGCAGTATTATAGTAGTTATATTCTTGTACATAGGAGCAGTATTATAGTAGTTATATTCTTGTACATAGGGTCAGTATTATAGTAGTTATATTCTTGTACATAGGGGCAGTATTATAGTAGTTATATTCTTGTACATAGGGACAGTATTATAGTAGTTATATTCTTGTACATAGGGGCAGTATTATAGTAGTTATATTCTTGTATATAGGGGGCAGTATTATAGTAGTTATATTCTTGTACATAGGAGCAGTATTATAGTAGTTATATTCTTGTACATAGGGTCAGTATTATAGTAGTTATATTCTTGTACATAGGGGCAGTATTATAGTAGTTATATTCTTGTACATAGGAGCAGTATTATAGTAGTTATATTCTTGTACATAGGGTCAGTATTATAGTAGTTATATTCTTGTACATAGGGGCAGTATTATAGTAGTTATATTCTTGTACATAGGAGCAGTATTATAGTAGTTATATTCTTGTACATAGGGGGCAGTATTATAGTAGTTATATTCTTGTACATAAGGGCAGTATTATAGTAGTTATATTCTTGTATATAGGATAATGTCAGGATTGCATGGAGATGGTGTTTGGATGATGTTTGTGTGATCAGTGAGTTGGAGCCGGGTCGGCGTCTCTGATATGATAATCTATTTCCCTCACATTTGCAGCTTAGTCACATTACACCGGAGCGGACGCCCCTTCTGCGTTACGGCTTGGCAGTGTCACCTCTTTCCACTCTGCACCAGCTATTAATCATATTAATTAAATATCTGTGTTATTGAGGCGCTCGGTGGATTATGTGAGATCACTTGGCATGTAGAACAATGACAATTATGCTGATTTCTACTTTCTATAAGCAATGAGTGATTGATTTTACATTTGTGACTTGTTGCGTTTGGTAAAGGGCAGCCGTGCACACAATGAACTTACTGGTAATGGAAAGCATCGAGGGATGAGACATTATTTATGCCGTAGATGAGTTGTTCTACAAAAATGAATCATTGTAGAAGCTGTAATGATTGTTTCATAGCAATTAAAATTTAGGGAATTATTACTTTCAGTGCAAAGGTCTCGAAATGACAAACCTACTGGTGTGATCCGTAATTGTCCTCTATATCTCCTATGTTTACACTTTGCCAACGATGGAGAAAGATTGGAGGGGTCCAAACACTTAATGGATGAGTTGTATACCCATGCCAAGACCTCAGAGTCACCTATCCTGTCTCAATAACTCCTAAATTGTATAAACCTTTAGATTTGCTGGTTTGTTGGTGCTAGGGAAGAAACTGGCCAAATACAAAGGGAACCCTTTGGAGATATGGTCTACCCCAACATCATCAAGCCAATAAATCTAAAAGGTTATGTAACTATGGGCGGAGTTTTGCACAAACTTTGCCGACTGTCATGGCGGTGTTGGCCACTTTTCAGATTGCAGATGCTGACACTCCGCCCAATGGCTTTCCTGGTGTCCAGGACTCGAGCATTGACCTGCTGTGTGTCCTGATTCACAGGCAGGTTAGCAAGAGTTAATCTCTGCTGGTCTGATTGCTCCTTTGGTCACATGTTGTGGGGAGTCCTATCATATCTGCTCCCCTCCTATCTATGCTGGTTGAAACCTTCTACCTATGCCAGCTATAATTGTCCATGTTGGCCTTTTGAGGTGTGGTGTCCCAGACTTATTGGTGAAAGTCGTGCTGTTTGCTTGGTGCAGTTGTGGAGTTCACCCCTGTTGTTTTGTTGTTTACTTCCTGCTCTTAAATTTTCCCTAATCTCTTTGTGTGTGTGTGTGTGTGTGTGTGTGTGTGTGTGTGTATGTGTGTGTGTGGCTGCCAGTAAAGGGACTTTTAGCTGCGATGCCCCTCTGGGAATTATTCACATTGTCCCTCCAGTGAGGAAGGAGACAAACTCTGGCACCACCTATTGGAAGTAGAAACCCCTAAAAGTCAAAAGTGGCTTTTTAAACAAGCCTTTTCATAAGACTTAGGGGCACTTTGCACACTACGACATCACAGGTGCGATGTCGGTGGGGTCAAATCGAAAGTGACACACATCCGGCGTCGCAGGCGATATCGTAGTGTGTAAATCGTTTTTGACACGATTAACGAGCGCAAAAGCGTCGTAATCGTATCATCGGTGTAGCGTCGGTCATTTCCATAATTTCAGAAGGACCGATGTTACGATGTTGTTCCTCATTTCTGCGGCAGCACACATCGCTGTGTGTGAAGCCGCAGGAGCGAGGAACATCTTACCTGCGTCCTGCGGCTCACGCCGGCTATGCGGAAGGAAGGAGGTGGGCGGGATGTTTACGTCCCGCTCATCTCCGCCCCTCCGCTTCTATTGGCCGCCTGCCGTGTGACGTCGCTGTGACGCCGTACGACCCGAACCCTTAATAAGGAGGCGGGTCGCCGGCTAGAGCGACGTCGCAGGGCAGGTAAGTCCATGTGAAGCTGCCGTAGCGATAATGTTCGCTACGGCAGCTATCACAAGAGATCGCAGCTGCGACGGGGGCGGGGACTATCGCGCTCGGCATCGCAAGCATCGGCTTGCGATGTCGTAGTGTGCAAAGTACCCCTTAGGATTTACACAAGATCAGAATCCCAATTTGCAGACACATTGTTTCGGGGTGATTGCCCCTCGTCAGTGCAAAGTGTGGGTATCTGATCTGGCTTATGAGAAGCTATGTGGGGACCACGGGGGAGAGTATTCTCCTTATGGAGACCTGACAAACCAGTCGGGGCAATCACCCCGAAACACCGTGTCTGCAAATTGGGATTCTGATCTGGTATAAATCCTAAGTATTATGAAAAGGCTTGTTTAAAAAGCCACTTTTGACTTTTAGGATTGCTACTTCCAATAGGTGGCGCTAGAGTTTGTCTCCTTCCTCACAGGAGGGACAATTTGTGTGTGCTGTGTGCCAGAGTTTTGGTTTTCCCTTGACTGACTTTATCTGTGGGTTTCACCATACTCCTGGGGGAGGGAGAGGGGGAATCCGATCAGGACTGGTTAGGAGCGAGGCCAGGGAGGAGACTCAGGCCTCTCTACCATCAGGAGTATCCCTGAGAGTAGGGATAGCATAGGGCCTCCTAGCTTGAGGGACAGCCAAGGAGCCCTGGATCCCCACTATCCTAAAGTCATCATGACAGCTGGATGGTACTGGATCAGTGACTATTGAGCTCCACAAACTCATCCATTAGATATTTGGTAGTTTGACCTCCTCTAATCTTTTTCCATGGCAAAAAGTAAAGATATGGAGGTGTTGATCATGGACAATCAACGACCAAACATCCTCTAGATTTATGATCACCCAGTAATGTTCTTTCATTCTTGCAGCATAATCATGGCATATTGGAACGTCAAAGTTTGGTGTCCACTGGCCAATGCCAGGAGAATGTTTACCACGACAATTGGAAATGTAGACTCTACGCAGAACGAAGCCAGGGACTCATCACACCAGATGGTCATTTTCCGGTTATTAGTTCCTCACTTTTGCTTTTTACATCAATTAGGCCATACTATAAGGTTTTTGGACACCTGCTTTATCACTGACTAGTTTGGTTATTTTGTACATAAATTTAGCCTGATGTCGCGTCTCTTGTCACAGACGAATTTCTAATTATTCCCACTAAGTGCACACGAAAATGTGTTTTCAAAAAATCCATCACTATTTTGACCATTGTATTAAAGGAATCTTCCTGTAAAAAGAAGCTATCACTAGTGATGAGCGAACTGTTCGGTGTTCGGGCCCTCAGGGGCTCTTAACGAGCAGTTGGATGATCGAATGGGCACATATTCTCTGGTGTGTCACGGGTGATAGTCATGTGGTTTCTGGCCATAGAAGGTCAAAGCGTTTGGCTCTGCAGAATGCTCCCTGACTTTCCATTGTTCCTGCTGTCAGTATTCATTGGTTTAGGTATAGGTAGCTTTCCTGCTGGATTCATCTCTCCCTCTTTTGGAGCCAGCAGGAGCTCGCCTTCCATCCAGCTGCTGATTATCAGTATTCTCTTAGTGCTTAAATATCCCTTCCTTACTTTGGACTGGTGCTGGTGATATTTTCAGTTCATTCTAGCTTAGGTTGCAAGCAGGTGTCTTGTACTCCTCTGTGGTATCTCTTATGATTCAGGGACTGAGGAGGATCAAAAAATGCAGAATCCCAAATAGTAACAGAGTGGCTGGAACCTTAACGGACTGCAGACCTAATCCTGACACACAACTAGAAGTAGCTGAGGGACGAGCCTACGATGAGCTAGTCGTCTCGACAAAGCCGGAGAACTAAATATTCTCACAGATAAAAATTTAAGAAAGCTAATCTGCCTCGGAGCAATCCCCAAAGATAGATAGATAGCCTCCCACATGAAAAAGGCTACGGTGATATAGAAAAACAGAATACAAAGCCAGAAAAGGCAGATTCAGCAAAGGTGAGGCCCAAACTATCTTTATAGAAAAGGATAGGAAGGAGCACTGTCTGCAACTATAAAAAAAAAACAACCCCTAAGAAATACCAGCACTTCTGATATGGAAAAATCCTGAGGTCACACAACCTCTCCCCCAATGTATCAGCACTCAAATGTTACTGGGATCCAAAAACACTAATACAGATGAGGGACTGAATTAATACCAAGCATGACAAACACAAACCTTGCAGAATCATGAGGCTAAGTATACATACACTCCCAGCAGGGAATGATCCCATTCCACCAAGAACTCCACACAGACAAAATTGGAATCAAGCATTAGTATTAAGCAGAATAAAACAACAAGAAAGTGGAAAACAAACAACAGAGGTACAAAGACCACTTATCTGAGAGGAGTCGTGGCTGTGAGCGGGGCTGGTTACAGAATGTCCTTAACACATATGAGACCACTGAGCACCGGCAAGTAACAAGAGAAAACTACTCAGTTATATAGTTCCAGTCTGACCCTGATTGCCAGTCCTCTGCAGGTGTGTGACTTTCATTCCACAAATCAACTGCACCGCCAGCACTGACCACAATAGGGAGCCCCAAACTGGAAAACGTATTCACAACAGGTATCATTGCAGTTATTTTGATGAACTTCTGCCGGAGTCAACTTTGGATAAGTAGTTCATTCTATTTCCCCTGTGTGTCCTCCTTGTGTCTTCCTTTAGTATTTAGTGGGGTTGACGAAGAACTAATCCCATCTGTTTCCTAAGGGTCCAGCACTAGGAATACATAGAGTCAGCTATCCGGCTCGATGCATAGGTGCAGAATCTATCTAGGGTGGTGAGGGATCCTAGGGACCAGGGCTAGGTTTGGTCAGGGGTCACCATTTCCCCCTTCTCTAGACAAAGGAACCCCAAATCATTGCAAGAACATGGGGCATCAGCGGGCATAAATTAAGTAAGAATCCAAAAGCTTTATTTTCACAGGGGACAAAAGGTCTCCATTCTGAAGCTCATTTGAGGTCAACGTTGTCGGACCCCCCACTAATTTATTAGTTGTTACCTGTCCTGTAAATACTTGATACCTTCATCTTAGTGGAGTATTGGTAGTGTAGCCCAGAGATTAGCCAGAACATACCATATTATGGCCATAAAATTCACCATTGTAAAACATTTTGCTACTTTCTTACAACCATCAAATACAACAACACTTTTAGTTTTTTATGGCCTTTGTTAGGTTTTGCTGATGATAAAAAGGATCTTGGACCCCCACCGATTGCCTGAATCAAGGAGCAGAAGTTCTTAGCTTATTCTTGAGGACAATAGAGTAGATGGCTCCACACACCGCTCTGCATAGACTTGAGCACAAAGTTGAGTGGTTCAACGTTTCTTTTTGACCATTCGGGTGTTTCGTGAATTGGACCCACACGAATCAACGCGGCTTCACAATGTCAAAACATCAAAAGTTACAATTTGAAGATTTCATCTTGTGCTCTTACATGTGCTTGCTTCGCTTCTGTACCCCACTGTTTCAGATTTAAAGATTTATATATGTGGTGCTCTGCAAGGTCACAAATATCCGTAGAGCGCGTGTATATGTATGGTCATTCACGGGCTAGAACTAGAGATGAGCACTTCAGGCAAAATCAAATTTGTCTGTGCATTTTTTCCTGGAAAATTTGATTTGCAGAAACCTTATTCTCCTCCTCGAATTTAGCGCCCCCTATTATTCTCTGGGGTCTCTGCTGACCCCAGTGCAAAATAACCGTAATCTATAAAAAATATTAAAAATCCGTAAACTCACCTTGCCACTGATCTCTTTAGCTCCTCATCACCACCCGTCCTATCCTCTTCACATCTTTGGACCTTGACATTTCTGGGCTCCGAAGAGGCAACAGTGATGGGATGGGGTGGCAGTGAGGAGCGGAGGGGAGAGGTGAATGGTGGGATGAGTGTAAGTGTAAGGGGCACTTTGCACACTACGACATTGCAGGTGCGATGTTGGTGGGGTCAAATTGAAAGTGACGCACATCCGGCATCGCTGTCGACATCGTAGTGTGTAAAGCCTTTTTGATACGATTAACGAGCGCAAAAGCGTCGTAATCATATCATCGGTGTAGCGATGTTACGATGTTGTTCCTCGTTCCTGCGGCAGCGCACATCGCTGTGTATGAAGCCGCAGGAGCGAGGAACATCTCCTACCTGCGTCCTGCGGCTCACGCCAGCTATGCGGAAGGAAGGAGGTGCTCATCTCCGCCCCTCCGCTTCTATTGGCCGCCTGCTGTGTGACGTCGCTAAGACGCCGTACGACCCGCCCCATTAAGAAGGAGGCGGGTCGCCGGCCAGAGCGACGTCGCAGGGCAGGTGAGTGCATGTGAAGCTGGCGTAGCGATAATGTTCGCTACGCTTGCTATCACCATGATATCGCAGCTGCGACGGGGGCGGGGACTATCGTGCACGGCATCGCAGCATCAGCTTGCGATGTCGTAGTGTGCAAAGTGCCCCTAACGCTTATGACTGGTGTAGTGGCAGCAAGTGGGATTAGTGGACCCACTGGACCACAGGGAGGACCGAGCTTACCCTTTAGTGGGAGGGGATTAATGAAGCACCCATCATGAGGCAGATGCCAGGTTCCACTCCCAGGGCAGGTGACGGACTCAGCAATAGACGAATACAGGCGGGTGACTGAGGCAGGCTAGACAGGCGAGTACGGACAGGAATGGTTAGCAGGGCAGGGATAGATAGGTATATAGATACAGGAGCTCAGGACCTGACAACTAGCTAGCTAGCAGACGGGAACACTGACTGACTAACTAGAGGTGTTGCACAGGCACCTCCCCTAGTGGGAGGGTGCCTTAAATACACTGTGCCTCTCAGCCATAAATTAAGAGGCATTTCCTGGAAATATCACACTGGAAATATCCTGGGAACCCTGTTCGGCATGTACAGGGCCTGGGAAGGGAAGGAGGCAGCAGCACCTGTAGATTGCCGGGGGAGTGCGGGAAAGGATGCAACCCGACCGGGGCAGTGAGTAAGTCGGTGCTACAATAAGGTTTTATATATATATATATATATGTACATACTGTATATATAAAACATTTTGTAGTTTACAAAAATCTCAGTTCAGCTGAATCCGAAGCGAATTAGAAACAGAAAAAAATCGGCATTTTGAAGAATGTGAATTTTTGCAAAATTCGAGCAGAATTAAATTCCACCCAAATGTATTTGTTCATCTCTAGTTAGTGCCAAATTTAATTTTTTAGTGCGCTTACTCGTCAGGCATTAATGTGGATTTCCATAAATGTCTTGAACCTTTACAAAATGAGGAGTAATCTCAGAACCTTAGAGAGAAGAGGCGAGAGATGAAGACATTGGTCAAAAACGTTTAACTCAACCAAAATTTTCCTAAATGTTTTCAAAAATTTTGGTCCCAAATTGTGATTTAGTCATTGAGTTTTCCAGTGGGTTTTTTTTTATATTTATTGGAAAAGCAGTGGGGGTCTGTAGAGTGGTGCAAGTAACTCACGCAGATAAGACGTCTTGGGGTTAAGCGTATCTGTAGTTTGGTGCGAGTAACTCACGCAGATAAGACGTCTTGGGGTTAAGCGTTGCAATGACCTCTCTTTACGGCTTTCATTTTTATTTCTGAGCATTCAGCACATTGAATATTTGCTTAACCCTCCGTTATCGTGTAAGTTTGCAGCTCTGGAGAAATTAAGTTGATATCTAGTTACTTAATAGGGTATTAGCCGGAGGCAGATTATCATTGTGCTACCGCCTAATGGCCTCTCCGGAGGCTCAGAAGACAAGTGAGGATCTCACACGTAAAGCTCTAAATATATTTACGGGGTCGGGAAAGTTAATGAAGTCTGTTTACAAGCAGGGGTTATCCTAGAGGTCACCTGTCATTTCGGAGCAGGAATTCTTGTGATATTCTGGGCACAAATTAACCTTACAAGATCTTATTGCACAGTTTTCTTAGGCCGAGGTGAAGGAACAATGACATTGACCGATACTGGAGCCAAGCGGCTGTCGTTTCAGGCCAATTCACATAGGGCAAGTCTAGATGGCAGAAAAAATTTTTCCGGGCAGACTGCCATGATTTCACAAGAGACAAGGATGAATCTTTCTAGTCTTACCACTTTAATGACTGCAGAACCCGAGCTTTAATTAATTACTAACATAACTGTATTGGTGGAGTAAAGGGAAAACTGCAAACCATCGCTGATAATGAAGGAGTTATTTGGGTCCGACCCTTCCCACCCCCGTTGGCCGTTGATGGGAAAAAATCATCTGGAGTATCGTAAAAATTCTGCAAATACCATAAAAGATGGTTGAATCGTTAGTCTACCGGTAGCCAAATGCTGTCCAAGCAATATATGAGGAGGTGTCAGCAAATTAGAACTCATTAAAGTACCACTAACCCTAAAAAGCAAGCATTGGAACATCAGAAGAGCATCATACAAGTATAAACCAACGCAGGGATTCAATGGCTCATTCCATGGTGGTAAGCAAAATTTCCGGTAAATGGCGCGGTATTCATTTACTTGGAATTAGAGACAACGATGAAACAGGAGTTGCTTCTTATGGGAAAAGTGTGCAATCACGGGTCAAAGCTGGACACATTTCTGTTCCAAACTGATTAATTCTGGATACATTTGAGAGGAACAAAATTGGAAAGTCAAAGATGGCGATTCAGAGATATGTGGCCAGTGGAAGGTCCTGGTTGTTCCCAAAAATAAAGCATGGAAACCAACGAACTTCCGTCCCCAATTTTTTTTTTGCTGTGATTGAAAGGCTGAAATGCGTGGGAGGGAAATGAACCGCAGGGGTTGTTCATGCAAATCACGTTACCACCCATGACCATTAGCAAAACCTTCCCTAACACTGAGGAGTTCTGATTATTGATAAGTGAGTGGTTGATTCTGTGGCGCCCCTGGCCTAGTCAGGCACCACTGAGTACTGCACCCATGCTGGGGCAGTGCTTGCAGGTAATTCCAAAGGCCAGAATGAGGTGTGTACACACAGACACATAGCAACCAGGTCTCCCACACCATTAGATGGGCCCCTTTGGTAGCCTCTAGAGGAGACGAGCCTTCATTCTTGTCAAGGGGTGTAGTAGAGGGGCTGGAAGCTAAGCTGCAGAGGCTGTCAGGAAAGAAGTGGAGCGAGCCAGTCTGGTAGCAGTCAGCGGCGGTTGCTAAGAGACGAAGACGCGCGCACACGCTAGTCAGACCCTACATGTGAAGTAGCCGTTAGCGGGGGAGAACGGTTACCAGTGAGTCAGTCAGAAAGACAGAGAGAGAGTCAGTCGAGTATGGGGACTGCTGGTGACTAGACACGCATGGGGAACAGGTTCCTAGAGTAGATGGTCCATTTATTTATCTGCTAAACCTGCCGGTGTGGGGACTAGAGGTACCTCACCAACCATACAGAGTCCGAGCCTCAGCAGCAACGCGGGACCCATAAGGAGATAAAGCTTGAAGCCATCTCACCTGGTCCACGCTGCCGGCAAACGGGCCAAAAAGGGAGAAAAGGCAGTAGCGACTCCCCGGATAGACCCCACGGTACTTCAAGTCAGGGGTTGTCAGAACAAAGAAGAGCTAGGAAGGCGAGTTAATGGTTATCCTCAGATCGGCCTGAAGGAGTTCCTGGTTCCACCTGGTTTGTCTCAGCATCGCCCGGGTTACCTCACGATAACAGCAAAAGTGAGTAAAAACAAGTTGAAAGACATTCCTGACTGAGCATGAGTTATTCTGGAACCTGTTGTTCTACACATCTGAGCCTCTGGGGCCAGCCTCACTCACAGGAGGCCATATCATCCGACTGCAGACTCCATCAGCCACAGACGCTCGTTAAAACTGCAGTGGCGGTCACCCATATCCCTGACCGCAAACCGTGAGTGGCATCACAACTCATATATGTACAAAACCGACATACCTGTTGCCATATATACCCAAAAGAAGACCCTGTTATGTCCCTGAAGGTGGAGTGATGTCCCTGGGGCGACTACTGCAGGTGGGCTTCACATTTCTTCATTGTGGAAGTGCAGATTCAGAGCTCAGTGGGTGTCCTGCCTTGTGGAGCAGCAGATTCAGACCTAAGTGGTTGTTCCTTGCTTTAGAGCTGCAGATTCAGAGCTCAGTAGATGTCCTTGCTTGTGGACCTTCAGATTCAGACCTAAGTGGTTGTTCCTTGCCTTAGAGCTGCAGATTCAAAGTTGAGTAGATTGTGGAGCTGCAGATTCAGGGCTCAGTAGATGTCCTTGCTTGTGGGGCAGCAGATTCAGAGCCGAGTGGTTATAGCTTGCTTTAGAGCTGCAGGATCGAAGTTGAGTAGTTGTTTCTTCATTGTGGAGCTGCTGATTCAGGACTCAGTGGCTGTCCTTGCCTATGGAGCTACTGGTTCAGAGCTGAGTGTTTGTACCTTGCTTGTGGAGCTCCAGTTGCAGATCTAGGTAGGTGTAACTTGCTTCAGGAGCTCAAGGTTCTAAGTTTAGTTGGTGTTTCCTGTGAAGCTGATCTGTCTGTCAGACCCATGTCTTAATGGTCTTGTCTGTAACCATTGAACAGTAGCTGCATAATTAAGCTTTGAACAGTAGATACAAAGTAATGGGAGTTGCAAGGCGGACTTTTAAGGCAAGATTTTTTTGAAAAAATTACGAATATCTTTCCTTATATCATCAGATGCAAAACATGCATGCAACATAACTATAAGAAAAGACATTGATAAAGACTATCTTGGCATGGTTTGCAGGAACCGGTCCATCTGCCCCAAAGCCCCTGGACTGGACCCCTCTTTCCACCTCTTTTCCTTACAGCCCTTGTTGCCCTTCTTCAGGTATATCAGTCTGGTGTGATAGTGTGCCGTGACGAGCACGGGATGGGCTAATCAAGTTAAGAGCCAAGGACGTCGTCTATAAACCGCCAATACTCCGGGCTCCGGTCTGGCAGCCACGGGTAGCTCACGTGGCTGATGGACCCTGTTGTGCAAAGTGATTGACACAAACTGCTATCTGCAATATTGACATTATGCACGGACAATCAGCAGAAAGCTGTGCCAGATGCCAAATCTAAGCCGTCCTTGCTGTGTGCTGATGGATGTGCAGACAGACACAGATCACGTAATATGCACCGCACATTCCCAGACGTCTCGAGGAGTCAGCGAGGTAAATTACATTTTACAGGCAGTTCTTTTCTTTTTTGGAGGAAACACATTAAAATTTCAAGTAAAATCCCATTTACATATAAGAATAGTCGCGCAGCGTTTATCTTTGGGTTTTATGAACTTTATGAATGGGACCGAGGCCGACACTTCTCTGTATAGTAATTAATTCCAGCAGCAGTTTTGTGTTTCCATGAAAAAAGCTTACCGGTGGAATCGCTCCTCGCAAGCTCCATCCAGTATCTGCTGACCAGGCTCCTGACACGCCGCGCGCTGGTTCACTGCGCTGCTGCAAGGTTAATCATATTGGAAAATACATTTTCAGAATCAGCTTTAAATTTTCTTTGGGGATTGTAAATAATATGATTTCAAAATAATGCCATCAAAGCGCTCGATACGCGCCGGGCTTCCCAGTGTTAGATAGCGCTATTACTACTATGCAAGATGTAAAGGAAATACATAGCTCCATCAACCACAAATAAGGGGATGAAAGAAGTCCAGAGACTAAAGAAGAATATAGGAAAAGATTCACAGGTATTCCCTACATAACATCCAATAATAATAGCAAGAGTAAAACATGTAGGTGCTATATTAATTAT
Source organism: Anomaloglossus baeobatrachus (assembly GCF_048569485.1). NCBI lineage: Eukaryota > Metazoa > Chordata > Amphibia > Anura > Aromobatidae > Anomaloglossus > Anomaloglossus baeobatrachus. Next base: position 20,131,977 of record NC_134358.1, on the reverse strand, counting down.
GTGGAACTAATTAAAATCCAAACGTAAAACTACTATAAACTTATATATACAATAATATAAATAATGTAATATAAACCCCTATGTACAGAAATATAACTACTATAAGACTGCCTCTATGTACAAGAATATAACTACTATAATACTGCCCCCTATGTACAAGAATATAACTACTATAATACTGCTCTTATGTACAGGAATATAACTATTATAATACTGCTCTTATGTACAGGAATATAACTATTATAATACTGCTCTTATGTACAGGAATATAACTATTATAATACTGCTCTTATGTACAGGAATATAACTATTATAATACTGCCCCCTATGTACAAGAATATAACTACTATAATACTGCTCCTATATACAAGAATATAGCTACTATAATACTGCCCCTATGTACAGGAATATAACTACTATAATACTGCTCCTATATACAAGAATATAGCTACTATAATACTGCTCCTATGTACAAGAATATAACTACTATAATACTGCCCCTATGTACAAGAATATAACTACTATAATACTGCCCCTATGTACAATAATATAAATAATGTAATATAAACCCCTATGTACAAGAATATAACTACTATAAGACTGCCTCTATGTACAAGAATATAACTACTATAATACTGCCCCTATGTACAGGAATATAACTACTATAAGACTGCCTCTATGTACAAGAATATAACTACTATAATACTGCCCCTATGTACAAGAATATAACTACTATAATACTGCCCCCTATGTACAAGAATATAACTACTATAATACTGCCCCTATGTACAAGAATATAACTACTATAAGACTGCCTCTATGTACAAGAATATAACTACTATAATACTGCTCCTATATACAAGAATATAGCTACTATAATACTGCCCCTATGTACAGGAATATAACTACTATAATACTGCTCCTATATACAAGAATATAGCTACTATAATACTGCTCCTATGTACAAGAATATAACTACTATAATACTGCCCCTATGTACAAGAATATAACTACTATAATACTGCCCCTATGTACAATAATATAAATAATGTAATATAAACCCCTATGTACAAGAATATAACTACTATAAGACTGCCTCTATGTACAAGAATATAACTACTATAATACTGCCCCTATGTACAGGAATATAACTACTATAAGACTGCCCCTATGTACAAGAATATAACTACTATAATACTGCCCCCTATGTACAAGAATATAACTACTATAATACTGCCCCTATGTACAGGAATATAACTACTATAAGACTGCCTCTATGTACAAGAATATAACTACTATAATACTGCCCCTATGTACAAGAATATAACTACTATAATACTGCCCCCTATGTACAAGAATATAACTACTATAATACTGCCCCCTATGTACAAGAATATAACTACTATAATACTGCCCCCTATGTACAAGAATATAACTACTATAATACTGCCCCTATGTACAAGAATATAACTATTATAATACTGCCCCCTATGTACAAGAATATAACTACTATAATACTGCCCCCTATGTACAAGAATATAACTATTATAATGCTGCCCCCTATGTACAAGAATATAACTACTATAATACTGCCCCTATGTACAAGAATATAACTACTATAATACTGCCCCTATGTACAGGAATATAACTACTATAATACTGCCCCCTATATACAAGAATATAACTACTATAATACTGCCCTCTATGTACAAGAATATAACTACTATAATACTGCTCCTATGTACAAGAATATGACTACTATAATACTGCCCCCTATGTACAAGAATATAACTACTATAATACTGCCCCCTATATACAAGAATATAACTACTATAATACTGCCCTCTATGTACAAGAATAGAACTACTATAATACTGCTCCTATGTACAAGAATATAACTACTATAATACTGCCCCTATGTACAAGAATATAACTACTATAATACTGCCCCTATGTACAAGAATATAACTACTATAATACTGCCCCTATGTACAGGAATATAACTACTATAATACTGCCCCCTATATACAAGAATATAACTACTATAATACTGCCCTCTATGTACAAGAATATAACTACTATAATACTGCTCCTATGTACAAGAATATAACTACTATAATACTGCCCCCATGTACAAGAATATAACTACTATAATACTGCCCCCTATATACAAGAATATAACTACTATAATACTGCCCTCTATGTACAAGAATAGAACTACTATAATACTGCTCCTATGTACAAGAATATAACTACTATAATACTGCCCCCTATGTACAAGAATATAACTACTATAATACTGCCCCTATGTACAAGAATATAACTACTATAATACTGCCCCTATGTACAATAATATAACTACTATAATACTGCTCCTATGTAGAAGAATATAACTACTATAATACTGCCCCCTATGTACAAGAATATAACTACTATAATACTGCCCCCTATATACAAGAATATAACTACTATAATACTGCCCCTATGTACAAGAATATAGCTACTATAATACTGCCCCCTATGTACAAGAATATAACTACTATAATACTGCCCTCTATGTACAAGAATATAACTACTATAATACTGCTCCTATGTACAAGAATATAACTACTATAATACTGCCCCCTATGTACAAGAATATAACTACTATAATACTGCCCCCTATATACAAGAATATAACTACTATAATACTGCCCTCTATGTACAAGAATAGAACTACTATAATACTGCTCCTATGTACAAGAATATAACTACTATAATACTGCCCCCTATGTACAAGAATATAACTACTATAATACTGCCCCTATGTACAAGAATATAACTACTATAATACTGCCCCTATGTACAATAATATAACTACTATAATACTGCTCCTATGTAGAAGAATATAACTACTATAATACTGCCCCCTATGTACAAGAATATAACTACTATAATACTGCCCCTATGTACAAGAATATAACTATTATAATACTGCCCCCTATGTACAAGAATATAACTACTATAATACTGCCCCTATGTACAAGAATATAACTACTATAATACTGCCCCCTATGTACAAGAATATAACTACTATAATACTGCCCCTATGTACAAGAATATAACTACTATAAGACTGCCTCTATGTACAAGAATATAACTACTATAATACTGCTCCTATATACAAGAATATAGCTACTATAATACTGCCCCTATGTACAGGAATATAACTACTATAATACTGCTCCTATATACAAGAATATAGCTACTATAATACTGCTCCTATGTACAAGAATATAACTACTATAATACTGCCCCTATGTACAAGAATATAACTACTATAATACTGCCCCTATGTACAATAATATAAATAATGTAATATAAACCCCTATGTACAAGAATATAACTACTATAAGACTGCCTCTATGTACAAGAATATAACTACTATAATACTGCCCCTATGTACAGGAATATAACTACTATAAGACTGCCCCTATGTACAAGAATATAACTACTATAATACTGCCCCCTATGTACAAGAATATAACTACTATAATACTGCCCCTATGTACAGGAATATAACTACTATAAGACTGCCTCTATGTACAAGAATATAACTACTATAATACTGCCCCTATGTACAAGAATATAACTACTATAATACTGCCCCCTATGTACAAGAATATAACTACTATAATACTGCCCCCTATGTACAAGAATATAACTACTATAATACTGCCCCCTATGTACAAGAATATAACTACTATAATACTGCCCCTATGTACAAGAATATAACTATTATAATACTGCCCCCTATGTACAAGAATATAACTACTATAATACTGCCCCCTATGTACAAGAATATAACTATTATAATGCTGCCCCCTATGTACAAGAATATAACTACTATAATACTGCCCCTATGTACAAGAATATAACTACTATAATACTGCCCCTATGTACAGGAATATAACTACTATAATACTGCCCCCTATATACAAGAATATAACTACTATAATACTGCCCTCTATGTACAAGAATATAACTACTATAATACTGCTCCTATGTACAAGAATATGACTACTATAATACTGCCCCCTATGTACAAGAATATAACTACTATAATACTGCCCCCTATATACAAGAATATAACTACTATAATACTGCCCTCTATGTACAAGAATAGAACTACTATAATACTGCTCCTATGTACAAGAATATAACTACTATAATACTGCCCCTATGTACAAGAATATAACTACTATAATACTGCCCCTATGTACAAGAATATAACTACTATAATACTGCCCCTATGTACAATAATATAACTACTAAAATACTGCTCCTATGTAGAAGAATATAACTACTATAATACTGCCCCCTATGTACAAGAATATAACTACTATAATACTGCCCCTATGTACAAGAATATAACTATTATAATACTGCCCCCTATGTACAAGAATATAACTACTATAATACTGCCCCTATGTACAAGAATATAACTACTATAATACTGCCCCTATGTACAATAATATAACTACTATAATACTGCTCCTATGTAGAAGAATATAACTACTATAATACTGCCCCCTATGTACAAGAATATAACTACTATAATACTGCTCCTATGTACAAGAATATAACTACTATAATACTGCCCCCTATGTACAAGAATATAACTACTATAATACTGCCCCCTATATACAAGAATATAACTACTATTATACTGCCCTCTATGTACAAGAATAGAACTACTATAATACTGCTCCTATGTACAAGAATATAACTACTATAATACTGCCCCTATGTACAAGAATATAACTACTATAATGCTGCCCCTATGTACAAGAATATAACTACTATAATACTGCCCCTATGTACAGGAATATAACTACTATAATACTGCCCCCTATATACAAGAATATAACTACTATAATACTGCCCTCTATGTACAAGAATATAACTACTATAATACTGCTCCTATGTACAAGAATATGACTACTATAATACTGCCCCCTATGTACAAGAATATAACTACTATAATACTGCCCCCTATATACAAGAATATAACTACTATAATACTGCCCTCTATGTACAAGAATAGAACTACTATAATACTGCTCCTATGTACAAGAATATAACTACTATAATACTGCCCCTATGTACAGGAATATAACTACTATAAGACTGCCCCTATGTACAAGAATATAACTACTATAATACTGCCCCCTATGTACAAGAATATAACTACTATAATACTGCCCCTATGTACAGGAATATAACTACTATAAGACTGCCTCTATGTACAAGAATATAACTACTATAATACTGCCCCTATGTACAAGAATATAACTACTATAATACTGCCCCCTATGTACAAGAATATAACTACTATAATACTGCCCCCTATGTACAAGAATATAACTACTATAATACTGCCCCCTATGTACAAGAATATAACTACTATAATACTGCCCCTATGTACAAGAATATAACTATTATAATACTGCCCCCTATGTACAAGAATATAACTACTATAATACTGCCCCCTATGTACAAGAATATAACTATTATAATGCTGCCCCCTATGTACAAGAATATAACTACTATAATACTGCCCCTATGTACAAGAATATAACTACTATAATACTGCCCCTATGTACAGGAATATAACTACTATAATACTGCCCCCTATATACAAGAATATAACTACTATAATACTGCCCTCTATGTACAAGAATATAACTACTATAATACTGCTCCTATGTACAAGAATATGACTACTATAATACTGCCCCCTATGTACAAGAATATAACTACTATAATACTGCCCCCTATATACAAGAATATAACTACTATAATACTGCCCTCTATGTACAAGAATAGAACTACTATAATACTGCTCCTATGTACAAGAATATAACTACTATAATACTGCCCCTATGTACAAGAATATAACTACTATAATACTGCCCCTATGTACAAGAATATAACTACTATAATACTGCCCCTATGTACAATAATATAACTACTAAAATACTGCTCCTATGTAGAAGAATATAACTACTATAATACTGCCCCCTATGTACAAGAATATAACTACTATAATACTGCCCCTATGTACAAGAATATAACTATTATAATACTGCCCCCTATGTACAAGAATATAACTACTATAATACTGCCCCTATGTACAAGAATATAACTACTATAATACTGCCCCTATGTACAATAATATAACTACTATAATACTGCTCCTATGTAGAAGAATATAACTACTATAATACTGCCCCCTATGTACAAGAATATAACTACTATAATACTGCTCCTATGTACAAGAATATAACTACTATAATACTGCCCCCTATGTACAAGAATATAACTACTATAATACTGCCCCCTATATACAAGAATATAACTACTATTATACTGCCCTCTATGTACAAGAATAGAACTACTATAATACTGCTCCTATGTACAAGAATATAACTACTATAATACTGCCCCTATGTACAAGAATATAACTACTATAATGCTGCCCCTATGTACAAGAATATAACTACTATAATACTGCCCCTATGTACAGGAATATAACTACTATAATACTGCCCCCTATATACAAGAATATAACTACTATAATACTGCCCTCTATGTACAAGAATAGAACTACTATAATACTGCTCCTATGTACAAGAATATAACTACTATAATACTGCCCTTTATGTACAAGAATAGAACTACTATAATACTGCTCCTATGTACAAGAATATAACTACTATAATACTGCCCCCTATGTACAAGAATATAACTACTATAATACTGCCCCTATGTACAAGAATATAACTACTATAATACTGCCCCTATGTACAATAATATAACTACTATAATACTGCTCCTATGTAGAAGAATATAACTACTATAATACTGCCCCCTATGTACAAGAATATAACTACTATAATACTGCCCCTATGTACAAGAATATAACTATTATAATACTGCCCCCTATGTACAAGAATATAACTACTATAATACTGCCCCTATGTACAAGAATATAACTACTATAATACTGCCCCTATGTACAATAATATAACTACTATAATACTGCTCCTATGTAGAAGAATATAACTACTATAATACTGCCCCCTATGTACAAGAATATAACTACTATAATACTGCTCCTATGTACAAGAATATAACTACTATAATACTGCCCCCTATGTACAAGAATATAACTACTATAATACTGCCCCCTATATACAAGAATATAACTACTATAATACTGCCCTCTATGTACAAGAATAGAACTACTATAATACTGCTCCTATGTACAAGAATATAACTACTATAATACTGCCCCTATGTACAAGAATATAACTACTATAATACTGCCCCTATGTACAGGAATATAACTACTATAATACTGCCCCCTATATACAAGAATATAACTACTATAATACTGCCCTCTATGTACAAGAATAGAACTACTATAATACTGCTCCTATGTACAAGAATATAACTACTATAATACTGCCCCCTATGTACAAGAATATAACTACTATAATACTGCCCCTATGTACAAGAATATAACTACTATAATACTGCCCCTATGTACAATAATATAACTACTATAATACTGCTCCTATGTAGAAGAATATAACTACTATAATACTGCCCCCTATGTACAAGAATATAACTACTATAATACTGCCCCTATGTACAAGAATATAGCTATTATAATACTGCCCCCTATGTACAAGAATATAACTACTATAATACTGCCCCTATGTACAAGAATATAACTACTATAATACTGCCCCTATGTACAATAATATAACTACTATAATACTGCTCCTATGTAGAAGAATATAACTACTATAATACTGCCCCCTATGTACAAGAATATAACTACTATAATACTGCTCCTATGTACAAGAATATAACTACTATAATACTGCCCCCTATGTACAAGAATATAACTACTATAATACTGCCCCCTATATACAAGAATATAACTACTATAATACTGCCCTCTATGTACAAGAATAGAACTACTATAATACTGCTCCTATGTACAAGAATATAACTACTATAATACTGCCCCTATGTACAAGAATATAACTACTATAATACTGCCCCTATGTACAAGAATATAACTACTATAATATTGCCCCTATGTACAGGAATATAACTACTATAATACTGCCCCCTATATACAAGAATATAACTACTATAATACTGCCCTCTATGTACAAGAATAGAACTACTATAATACTGCTCCTATGTACAAGAATATAACTACTATAATACTGCCCTCTATGTACAAGAATAGAACTACTATAATACTGCTCCTATGTACAAGAATATAACTACTATAATACTGCCCCCTATGTACAAGAATATAACTACTATAATACTGCCCCTATGTACAAGAATATAACTACTATAATACTGCCCCTATGTACAATAATATAACTACTATAATACTGCTCCTATGTAGAAGAATATAACTACTATAATACTGCCCCCTATGTACAAGAATATAACTACTATAATACTGCCCCTATTTACAAGAATATAACTATTATAATACTGCCCCCTATGTACAAGAATATAACTACTATAATACTGCCCCTATGTACAAGAATATAACTACTATAATACTGCCCCTATGTACAATAATATAACTACTATAATACTGCTCCTATGTAGAAGAATATAACTACTATAATACTGCCCCCTATGTACAAGAATATAACTACTATAATACTGCTCCTATGTACAAGAATATAACTACTATAATACTGCCCCTATGTACAAGAATATAACTACTATAATACTGCCCCTATGTACAAGAATATAACTACTATAATACTGCTCCTATGTACAAGAATATAACTACTATAATACTGCCCCCTATGTACAAGAATATAACTACTATAATACTGCCCCCTATATACAAGAATATAACTACTATAATACTGCCCTCTATGTACAAGAATAGAACTACTATAATACTGCTCCTATGTACAAGAATATAACTACTATAATACTGCCCCTATGTACAAGAATATAACTACTATAATACTGCCCCTATGTACAAGAATATAACTACTATAATACTGCCCCTATGTTCAGGAATATAACTACTATAATACTGCCCCCTATATACAAGAATATAACTACTATAATACTGCCCTCTATGTACAAGAATAGAACTACTATAATACTGCTCCTATGTACAAGAATATAACTACTATAATACTGCCCCCTATGTACAAGAATATAACTGCTATAATACTGCCCCTATGTACAAGAATATAACTACTATAATACTGCCCCTATGTACAAGAATATAACTACTATAATACTGCTCCTATGTATAAGAATATAACTACTATAATACTGCCCCTATGTACAAGAATATAACTACTATAATACTGCCCCCTATGTACAAGAATATAACTACTATAATACTGCTCCTATGTACAAGAATATAACTACTATAATACTGCCCCTATGTACAATAATATAACTACTATAATACTGCTCCTATGTAGAAGAATATAACTACTATAATACTGCCCCCTATGTACAAGAATATAACTACTATAATACTGCCCCTATGTACAAGAATATAACTACTATAATACTGCCCCTATGTACAATAATATAACTACTATAATACTGCTCCTATGTAGAAGAATATAACTACTATAATACTGCCCCCTATGTACAAGAATATAACTACTATAATACTGCTCCTATGTACAAGAATATAACTACTATAATACTGCCCCCTATGTACAAGAATATAACTACTATAATACTGCCCCCTATATACAAGAATATAACTACTATAATACTGCCCTCTATGTACAAGAATAGAACTACTATAATACTGCTCCTATGTACAAGAATATAACTACTATAATACTGCCCCTATGTACAAGAATATAACTACTATAATACTGCCCCTATGTACAAGAATATAACTACTATAATACTGCCCCTATGTACAGGAATATAACTACTATAATACTGCCCCCTATATACAAGAATATAACTACTATAATACTGCCCTCTATGTACAAGAATAGAACTACTATAATACTGCTCCTATGTACAAGAATATAACTACTATAATACTGCCCCCTATGTACAAGAATATAACTGCTATAATACTGCCCCTATGTACAAGAATATAACTACTATAATACTGCCCCTATGTACAAGAATATAACTACTATAATACTGCTCCTATGTATAAGAATATAACTACTATAATACTGCCCCTATGTACAAGAATATAACTACTATAATACTGCCCCTATGTACAAGAATATAACTACTATAATACTGCTCCTATGTATAAGAATATAACTGCTATAATACTGCCCCTATGTACAAGAATATAACTACTATAATACTGCCCCTATGTACAAGAATATAACTACTATAATACTGCCCCTATGTACAAGAATATAACTACTATAATACTGCCCCTATGTACAGGAATATAACTACTATAATACTGCCCCCTATATACAAGAATATAACTACTATAATACTGCCCTCTATGTACAAGAATAGAACTACTATAATACTGCTCCTATGTACAAGAATATAACTACTATAATACTGCCCCCTATGTACAAGAATATAACTGCTATAATACTGCCCCTATGTACAAGAATATAACTACTATAATACTGCCCCTATGTACAAGAATATAACTACTATAATACTGCTCCTATGTATAAGAATATAACTACTATAATACTGCCCCTATGTACAAGAATATAACTACTATAATACTGCCCCTATGTACAAGAATATAACTACTATAATACTGCTCCTATGTATAAGAATATAACTGCTATAATACTGCCCCTATGTACAAGAATATAACTACTATAATACTGCCCCTATGTACAAGAATATAACTACTATAATACTGCCCCCTATGTACAAAAATATAACTATTATAATACTGACCTCTATGCACAAGAATATAACTACTATAATACTGCCCCCTATGTACAAGAATATAACTATTATAATACTGCCCTCTATGCACAAGAATATAACTGCTATAACACTGCTCCTATATAAAGGAATACAGCTACTATAATAATGAGGCTTAAGCTATAACCTGCTGTATTTACCCTTGTCGTCCATCCATATGTTCTATCTGTGCCGTACATATATTCCGCAGTCTGCGGTATTTGTGCCCTCACCATCAGCCACATGTGAAGGAATGTGCAATAATTCAGCTTCTGTTACTGTAAGTGGGAATCTAAATTATTTTTGGGGATTTAAATTCCCATTTTGTCATATACGGGTCAGCGTGTTAAGTGGGAAAGGTTCGTGCGCCACAAATGCTGCATGCAACATATTGCTGAAATGGGACTTGTCACTTGTTAAATAAACGGCCTTCTGATGAGACATTAATTCAGATAAGCCGGAGCGAGGGCAGCGCGGGTCGTGCATTTCCCAGTGCATCCGAGCTGCGCCTCTCCACGAAATGAAGTGCATTTTGCCAAAATACTGGCAGATATGGCTTTCCAGAAGCGATAGATGGCCGTGCATTAGCGTGAGAGCAGCCGGGGCCTGCCGCGCTCGCTACATTATAGTGCTTTTTAAATGAACTGAAAAGAGGCATCGATGGATCTGCAAACAGAAAACACAAAGCAAAGGTGCGAAGATTATCATTCCGCCAAGTGCACTCAAGTGTCTGTCGATGTTCCTTGCAGAAGAAAAGTGTTTTTCGAAGCAGAGCCTTGATGGTTGGCGACAAATGTCATTAATAGAGCATAAAAATAGGAGGAATTGAGAACAAAAAAACAGACAGTTACTTTCCGATGACATTTTCAGACTAGAACATCTCCAAAAAGGTGATAAATCCTTCTTATTTGCCCATTCGGGGCATAAGGATGTATTCAATCGTGTGGCCCCTATTAGTCAAAGAAGAAGGTCTGGTATGGACGACTCTGTCTATACTTAAACTGAAGAAGAGGTAGATAGGGTTTTGGTAAGGCACCAGTTTGGCATGGAAGACTCTTTGTATTACACCCCATCCCTGTTGGACATCTTGAGAGTGAGAGGAGTTAAGACGATGAAGATTGGATGTGGATTTTTTGATATTTTAGTGGACGAGTCAGCTCTGTCTGTACTTGTCAAACTGAAGGAGAGGTAGATAGGGTCTTGGTAAGATGCCGGTTCTCAAAGTGTTGGTGGAGCACGCGTCATTGGAAAGGGAGGTTCAGATCCATGCCAGAGCTCTCCAGAAAGGGTGTCACCCAAATGAGAGGACATTACTTTGTTTTGAAACCCAATTATATTCTCATACGGACTTACTTGGACTCATTTTCATTAGCGGCACAGTCCAGTATACTGTGCCATTTTGCCACCACCATCCTTCAGCTTTCAGCCACATCATGCACTTTTGGAGAAGGTGTTATTCCACAGTCCACATTGGGACATAGACACTAAGCGTCAACCTTGGAGTCAGTGACAATAGACCTCAATCCAAACCCCTTAACCTTGAACTTCTAGCATATGGCCTTTAACCAAAACGTCAGTATCCCATGCACCACTCCACCATTTGTGCTACTTGGTGCACCACAGCCCGACATCAGCTGTAAACTGGGAAAAATACTGTGAAGTCCAAAGCACTGAAGTGCCTTCTATTGTCCAAAAATTTTATTGATCCAAGCATGCACCAAAAAAATACAGAATACGACGTTTCGACCAACACAGTGCCACAATTTTTAATGGCTTGACAAAGACCCTCTGTTGGCCGAAGCGTTGGATTCTGTATTTTTTGGAGGATGCTGGGAGTAATAAAGTTTTTGGACAACAGAAAGAATTTTGGTGCATTGGACTTCATGATATGGCTCTTAACCAAAAACTCTCTTTTTCTTCATAGCGGTCATAGGCCAGACAAAGGCCAGTGGAGCTCATCTGGTGGGATGGTGTGAGGACACCAAATATCTATGGCCACCATCATGGCCAAAGATGTCAGGCTAGTAGTAGACACCAAAACAAGTCAACTGGATGGGTTTCTCTTGTTTTTTCCTCTTGTCCCACACCTTTATCCACATTATTATTATGATTATTTATTATTATTATTATAGCGCCAACAATTCCATGACGCTTTACATGTGAAAGGGGTATACATAATAGGGACAAATACAATAATCATAAACAATACAAGGCACAGACTGGTACAGGAGGATAGAGGTCCCTGCCCGCAAGGGCTCACAGTCTACAAGGGATAGGTGAGGATACAGTAGGTTAGGGTAGAGCTGGTTGTGCTGCATCAGACTGAGGGTTACAGTAGGTTGTAGGCTTGTCGGAAGAGGTGGGTCTTCAGGTTCCTTTTGAAGCTTGTCAAGGTAGGCGAGAGTCTGATGTGTTGTGGCAGAGCATTCCAGAGTATCGGAATGCACATCATGCACTGGTCAGGCAGGTATTATCGCACTCTGGTGTGTGGTCATTGATGATGGCAGGTATTTGGCTTTTGCACTGTGGCATTTGCTTGGCACAGTCAATAGAGGGGGATTTGTTTGGTGATGGTGAGACTAAGCCATGTTCCAAAGTATATGGTACTACTGCTGGGGAAGAGGGGTATTTATATATCGCACTGTGGTATTTGTTTTGTAATGATACGTTGGTGATATGGGCTTCTTATGGCGGTATTTTTTTTAGCTCCTCTGAAGGTCATATGGATGGTTCGGGTGGGAAGCTCCAAGCAGAAATAGTTTTAGAAAACCTAACACTAAAACTATAGGGGCCACAGTGATTCCAGGCATTACTGTGTTTACTTGTGTTACATTTTATATATAAACTCCATAATACAGCCACATGTATCTCTAAACACCAACATAAATCTGATCCGTGTCCTAAGAGTAAAGATAATATCTGTATTAGACTGTCAGGAATAAAGAAGAAGAGCCACCTGATGGAGCGAGATCAGAGATGGCACCACCGGCTTCACAAAGGGCAACGATCTGTCAGGAGCGCGTCCACGGCTGACAAATGACGGAGGAGAAAACCATTTCTTTAAGTGGCAGCTGTCAGAACAAAAACATCTCTATGCATTCTACAGGCAAAATTGACAAAAATGGGCAGTTTTCTAAGGATGAACGTTGATCGTATGCGGAGATTTTCCCAAGGCAACAACTCTGGCTCAAACCTCCAACTCCCTAATAACAGTTCAGCATGGAGGGTAGTTGCACCGTGTGAGTAGGGGGCAGTATATTTACTAATGGAAATTCTATCTACTATTGTAGCATTTCCATCTACTTGGAAAATCATAAATTCAAAGTTTACATAGATTGGCCATTGGTCTCTCGATTAAAAAACATAATAAACGGATGGACCAGCAATGGATTAACATCACAATTAAAATCTATACTCGCCTGGTGTCTAACCTGTCCATGCAGCTGCAGATCTCCACTGGTCGCCAACTGCCCTCTCATCTCAGGTGCCTCATCTTCACTCTCTACCGGAGCCTCGTTTTCACTCTCTACCGGTTTCTCATCCTCACTCTTTACTGGTGTCTCATCTTCACTCTTTACCGTTGCCTCATCTTCACTCTTTACCTGTGACTCATCTTCACTTTTTACCAGTGCCTCATCTTCACTCTTTTCCAGTGTCTCATCTTCACTCTTTACCTGTACCTTATCTTCACTCTTTACCGGTGTCTCATCTTCACCCTTTACCAATGTCTCATCTTCACTTTTTATCAGTGCCTCATCTTCCCTCTTTTCCGGTGTCTCATCTTCAAACTTTACTGCTGCCTTGTCTTCACTCTTTACCAGTGTCACATCTTCTCTCTTTACCGGTGTTTCATCTTCCCTCTTTACTGGTGCCTCATCTTCACTCTTTACCGGAGTCTCATCTTCACTTTTTACTGGCGTCTCATCTTCACTCTTTACCGGTGTCTCATCTTCACCCTTTTAACAGTGTCTCATATTCACTTTTTATCAGTGCCTCATCTTCCCTCTTTTCCGGTGTCTCATCTTTAAACTTTACCGCTGCCTTGTCTTCACTCTTTACCAGTGTCTCATCTTCACTTTTTACTAGCGTCTCATCTTCACTCTTTACTGGTGTCTCATCTTCACGATTTATCGGTGTCTCATCTTCACTCTTTACCGGTTACTCATCACTCTTTTCTGGTGCCAGCAATGCTTGCTTTGTAATCTGACGACTTGAAGTGTGTCATGATGCTGGAAGCGCCTGCTAAGAGTGTAGGGGAGACCGACACCAGAGTGGCACGGTGCAGCAACAGGGAGGGACTTGGTGAATATGAATTTTTATTCTGTATTTTACTCCTTCCGAACTTGAATGAATCCATAAAACCGGTAGCTGCCTCTGCACCACTTAGCCAGATTTGGGCAAACTAAGTTCCCATCTATTTATGATGCTAGACTTTAGTTTTTCTATATTTTTGTGTTTATACAATGTAATACTAAGTGTACAGAACGTTAGCCAACCCCAGAGATCAGACTTAGAACTTAGAACTAAGAAATGTCCACAATAAACTCCGCAAGTCACGTGATTGACTCCCATCAATAGTTGTGAGGCTGCGATGGTACAGAGAGAGATCTTACTTGATACGAATCACATATAATATATATACTATATGCATAGACATTTATTATATAGGTGTATAGATACTCACAAAACACTTCTGGGAGCCAGAACACTCCATGGTTCCAATGTCACAAATGGGCATGTACAAGGTTCAATCAACCTTATCTACAGCTTTAGCAAAAGTCAACAATTCCACCGTATGCTCTTTTAGTACGTATTGAGGTGGCCAGGCTTCGCAATGTTCGTTCACTCGTATGTGAACTTGGCTAAAAACTAAAGAGTCTGGATAGGATTATTTTAAGCCCTAATGCACATGGAGATCCAAGTGTAGAAGGTTCTTGGAGGCCATCAAAATAATCACTATAAGATCAGTGGTGGCACCTCAAATAATTATCTCTTAGCAGGTACCACGACTGTCGGTAAGTCACAGTGTAAAGAGCTTGGTGCGCTGTGTAGTGGCCCTTTCTTGGGTATTGTTGCTTAGTTCCCCTTCTCTATACTTGGACCATAAGTGAAGTACCTGAAGATGGCCACTGGAGATGTGGTCTTCTACCTTTGTACAATGTCTTCTTTTGGATGCCATGAAACCTAAAAACAAGGACGGGGTACCGGGTGTCACAGCTCCACCGATCTGGATTGATGGCCTATCCAATGGATAGATTGTAAGTATCTCAGTCCTGGACAATCCTTTAGATCGCTTTCTTTATTGTGGACATCACTGGGTGCCATGTTACATGTTATTGTTTTGAGGCTTAACCGGAGCCAGCTATCTGTCAATTCCGGGAATTTACACCTGTCATATTAAACTTAAGATGCATCTGATCTGTGGATTGAACACAAATCCTCCGTATTTACCCAAAACCCAAGTTATCTGTTTTTCCAGATGTAGTAATTTTCCACATAAATCCCTCCCCCCGCCCCATGCGCTTTACGTACTTTTTCTTATTATAACTTTTGTTTAACCTATTTTTCTAAAGGGGATAAAATCAAACACTTGTGAAATGGCAGACTTAAAAAAAATCCATAGAAAGTAATAATTTATATTGCACTTATAAGATCATTACGTTGTGCGGAAACTTTATCAGGCGGTATCGATCGCGTAGTGTCAAATTCTGCTACTGGAGCTCACTGGGGACTTGGTAAAAGTCAAGTGAAAGAAGATATAGGCAGGAGCGCAATCTTTAAGACTGAAACAGTTTCACTCTGGACAATTACCCAGACTTTAAAGCCCATTCTTAGTCTCAGAGTCTTAGAGATTTATTTTAATATGTCTATTATAAAACACATCAGTGATTTTTTTTTTTGCAAATTTAATATAGAAAAATAATGAAAAAACACTAAAATAAATTAAATAAATTAATATTAACTGTAAGATATAATAATAAAATAATAATAATAACAATTATAATAATAATAGTGGTAATTGTAAAATACAAAATTCTAAAAATAATTATTTAAACTAAATACCTATATGGGAAAGTACAAATTCAATTAAAACAAAAAAAGAAGAAAAAAAAGAATAATTCTAACAAATGTAACATAAATAAAAGTTATAATATTAATTAAAAATAATAATTATTATTATTACTATTATATAACATTCTAAAAATAGTGCTTCAAAATTACAGTAATAGTGGTGATAATAAAAATAGTAATAATAATAATAATGATAATAATAATAATTCAAATAATAATCATAGTAATTAAAATATAATAACCTTTTAAAAATAATTACTCATAATAATAATAATACTTATTATTATTATTATTAATTATTATTATAGCTTTTACTTATGTTACATTTGTTAGAATTATTATTTTTTTTATTGTAAAATATAATACACTTTTAAAAATAATTAGTTAAACTAAATACCTATAAAGGAATGTATAGATGAACTGAAGAAAAAAAGAATAATTCTAATAAACGTAACTTAAATAAGTTCTAAAAATAATGATTACAAAAATAATAATAATAATAGTAATAATTGTAAAGTATAACATTTTACAAATAATCATTAAAAAAATTACAATAATAATATAATAATAATAATAATAATAATAATAATAAATTGTATTGTAAAATATAATACAATTCTAAAAATAATTATTTAAACTACCGTAAATACCTTTACAGGAAAGTATAGATAACATTAAAACAAAAAATGAAAAAACAAAATGAATAATTCTGATAAATGTAACTTAAATAAAAGTTCTAAAAAAAATATAATAATAATAATAATAATAATAATAATAATAATAAATTGTATTGTAAAATATAATACAATTCTAAAAATAATTATTTAAACTAAATGCCTTTACAGGAAAGTATAGATAACATTAAAACTAAAAATGAAAAAACAAAATGAATAATTCTGATAAATGTAACTTAAATAAAAGTTCTAAAAATAATAATAATAATAATAAATTGTATTTTGAAATTTAATAAAATTCTAAAAATAATTATTTTTATAAAAAAATGAGGAAACAAAATAATAATACAAATAAATGTAACTTAAATTAAAGTTTTAAAAATAATTATTCAAAATAATAATAATAATTATTATTATTATTTGTATTGTAAAATCTAATAAAATTCTAAAAATAAATATTTAAACTAAATGCCTATACAGGAAAGTATAGATAAAATTATTACAAAAATTTGAAAAAAAATGAATAATTCTAATAAATGAAAGCTCTAAAAATAATAATTCAGAATAATACTAATAATTCAAAAGTATAATATTGTAATTATAATGTAAAATATAATACAATTCTAAAAGTAATTATTCAAACTAAATGACTATACAAAAAAATGAAGATGGAATTAAAAAAAAGGAAAAAAAGAAACAATTCTAATAAATATAACATAAATTAAACTTATAAAAATATTAAATAAAACATAAATGCAATAAAAAGGAATGTAAATAAAAAGAACACTAAAAATATAATTTGAGTTCTAATTTTAATAATCATTAATAATGTTTTTTTTATTATTATTATTATTATTATTATTATTATTATTAAAAAATAATTCTTAATTCTAAAAATAAATGCAAAATATAAATGCAAATACCATTAAATTGTTGAAACTAAATATTAAGAATGCAAGCCAAAATGCAGTTAAAAATATGACAAAAAGTAAAAAATAAAGATAAATGCAGTGAAAAATGTCTAACAATAGTCATCCTATAATACTATTATTACCGTTGCTGCTATTAATGCCTGATTCATACATATGTGTCTGTTTTACATCCACATAAGCCACTTTCCTTGCGCGCTATGTACAGAAATAAACAGCGTTTTCTTTTACGTGCCTGCACTGAAGCCGATCCTGAAACTTTTTGGATTGCAATAGAAATCGATGCTTAAAATCAATGTTGTAATTACTGTGGTAATCTCATTAAATTGAACACATTGCAGACTTGCAAAAAGCTGGTTATACACAGACGATAAAAGCTGTCCTGACACCCGTCTTATTGCATGAGATCATCCAACAATCTAATGTGACTTAATGGAAGATGTTGGCCAAAAAAGTTTTGGATTTCAGTTTGACCCTTTGTATTCTTGGTGGAGAAGCCTCTACTAGAGTTTCCCCTAATGCTGGAGAGAAACTCTTATTTTGGTTCGACATCAAGCTTATGAATGCAGGTCTACACCCTAATAGATAATAATGGAAGGGACTGACTATATGAAATAACTCCTTGTAGGATATTGACATTTTTGGGGGGCACTTTTAGCTTAAATGCTTGAATGTTTTTTTACAAAAACAATAATTATGTCATAAAGACATTTTTAGAAACATCTCCGACTGTCATGGCGGTGTCGGGATCTGTGGAGGCTACAGATTCCTGCACTCTGCCTGTGATCAACGCAGGATGACTCGGGCATCAACCCACAGACTTGTAGTTCATAGGCAGACTAGCAAGAGTTACTCTCTGCTGGACTGCTTGTTAATCTCCTTTGATCACATCCTGTGTAGGAGCCAGTAATATTTTCTCCTCTTCTACATACGCTGGCTGGATGCTTCCTTTGATACCAGCTATAGCTTCTTTATTCTGGTCTGGTGAGGTGTTGTGATTTAGACTTACTGGTGTTTTCAGTATTTCGTTGCTGTGAGCGGTTGCGGTGTTACCCTTGTTGTCCTCTTGTTGCTGCCTTCCTGCTCTTGCTTTTCTCCTTAATTTCTTACTGTTTTTTCCTGTGAGTTTGCAGTGTGTCTGAGTTTTGCTTTTTCCCCTGTCTGTCTTAATGTGTGTTGTCATCACACTCCTGCCCCTTCCTTTCCTGGGGAGAGAGGGGAAACAGTCTTGTTCTGGTCAGGACAATAATAATCAAGCCAGAGTAGAGGAATTGGGTGTATGCCGCGCTGTCACCAGAAAGTCCAGATGTTGATTAATTGTAAATATTTTTTATTCAGGTCAACGCATTTCAGAGAACTGACTTCAGAGTCATTGTCTGTTGATTTTTTCTTGAATTGTCCTGATGAAGGAGACAGAGTTTTCTGAAACATGTTGACCTGAACTTTCTGGTGACAGCGCGGCATACACCCGGTTCCTCTACTCTGGCTTGATTTTTACATATCCAGGGCTGAGGCGGCCTCCATTTCTGAAGCCTGATTAGGAGTTGCGATTGGCACAACCCTTATAGGTGAGTTTATTCACCTTTATTTTCTTGCTCATTTATCTGGTAAGACCCTATTCTGCGCTTTTATCCATAGTTTCGTATGTCAAGACAATAATAAGGCACTAGACTCCGGAATCTCCACCATCAGGGGTAATCCGGAGTTTAGGGATAGCCTAGGGTCCCCTAGTGTGAGGGACAGTGTAGGAGCCTTTGTCCCTTTTCCCCAGTCACACCTTGACATTATAGCTGGCATTCAGGGAAGCGTTCAACCAGCATATACAGGAGGGGAGTGAAAGTGACTGGCTCCCCCACAGCATGTGATCAAAGAATACTAACAACTACAAGTCTGTGGGTTGACACCCAGGTCTGCCTTTGCTAACCACAGACATCGGAAAAGTTAGAAGGCAGAGCGCCAGAATCTGTAGTCTCTATAGATCTTGATGCCACCATGACAGTCGGCAATGTTTGTAAAAACCTCCTTGTAATAAAATATTAAAATTGGGATGAATTCAAATTTTTAACCATTTAACTTCTACAGTCTCCACGTATGATAGTCCATAGTAAACTGAGGGAAGAGTTGCCAGGATGTCCATTACAAAGCTTGTTAAGGTTATATGCTTGAGTCATTTTTTGTATTGAACACTACCCAAGCTGACTTAGGACCATATTGAATTTCATCTTAACTTGGATGCGGTCTTCAATCAGCTTGAGGCCTCTTTCACACGTCCATGCCTCCGGTACGTGTATGGTCAGTTTTCTCACGTACCGGAGACACGGGCACACGTAGACCCATTAAAATCAATGGGTCTGTGTTCACGTGCGTATTCTGCCATGGACCGTGTGTACGTTTGGAGCATATGTGTGCGTGTGTGCTTCACACGTAGACATGTCCCCGTTTTCTCCGACATCATGGGTGTCACACAGAACACAAACGGACCACACGGATGTGTTCCGTGTGACACGCACAGGAGAAAACACATGTATCTGCGAGAAAAAAAACAAAACTTTCCTCACCTTCTCCAGCCCTGCTGTCTTTGCTGCTGCTGTCACTTGCTTCCAACCGCCGCTCATTATGCTCATTGCATATTCACTTCACTGCGGCTGGAAGCAGCAGCAGCGGGGAGTCGGTAGGACCGGAGACTGAAGATCAGCACCACGGACAGCGAAGCCAGGGACAGGTGAGTAGAAAGTTCCCATTCTCTGGAGAACACATGTGAGCCATAAACACGGCTCACGGAGGGCAAAACGCACCTTTGACACGTCCATGAAAAACATGCGTGGTTTTTCACGAACGTGTGAAAGAGGCCTGACACAAAGTTTAGGTACAGAAATGTAGGAGCGACAAGGTTTGCATTAAACCTATAGAAGGTAGACTGTTCATGAGTTTAAAGGGAACCTGTCACCGGATGTTCATAATACTTACCTAACGGTCGGTGCAGAGCAGACTGGTCGAATGAGCGTCTCCGTTCTCCGGGTCCCGTGCCTCCTCTTTTAGCCATCTTTGTCCTCCTTCTGAAACCTGTGTGCATGACACATTCTACGTCATCTTCACTAGCCGAAATTGAGGTCCTGCGCAGGCGCACTTTGATCTGCCCTGAGCAGAGGAGGTGCGGGACTGGGAGAAAGGAGATGCCCATCCGACCGTTAGGTAAGTATTATAAACATCCGGTGACAGGTTCCCTATAAATGAAACGCAATTGTGAAAATGATCCAATAGAGTCAAACAATAATGCCCCCCAAGTTGTCCACAATGCCGAAAGTCGCGAAACTTTCCGCCAGCCATTTTTCTGATAGTTGTGCACTTCTTGCCGGTTTATCTCTCGAGTTCTTTCATGTGCGGCACCAGCTGAAATTCTCGAGTTTAATTTAAAGAAAAAAAAGATTGAATCTTTTTAGAATTTCCGACTCCTTTGAATCAAAGACGTTTCCTTTCGTCTGATACACAGTTTAGAAGACAAATTCTGTCACTTGAAGCCTTTTGTAGAACAAAGAGATGACATTACGTTACAGCACTACATCAAGAAATTAATTACATCAATTCCTTCATTCCTCCCAAAGATTGCTGCCGAAAGCAGCTTTTTCATGTGGCTTCATTATGCGCTCCCCTATTAGCGATCATCACAAGTTATTATCCTGTTACAAGCTACAAAACAACGTGTCACACAAAGGAAAGCCGGGGTCCCATTGAAAATCATCAAGTTGGAGCACGTTTTTGGGTTGGAGACATTCGGGGACCTTTCACACATTTCTTCTGCTGACCAAGGTTCCTAATTTTGGCTTCAACACCAGTCTTTAACAAGACAAACATTCAATTCTTAGTTGAACATTTCTTTTCATGGGACTTGTGAATAAATGATCAAAGAAGAGGCAAGAAATGGGGAACAAAAATAAAAAATACTCCTCCAAAAAAAACCCCAAAACAATTGTAATTTAGCATTTAGCTCTGAGAACAGGGATGTCTTGGAAGGTTGTGACATTGTGAATATGGATAATTATATAAATTCATATTGACTTGTAACTTTTTTGATATTTTTGCTATTTAGGCCATCTTTATTGCTTATTGTATTAGTATTTTTGGATTTTTTTTGGTGTAAGAAGGCAGAAAAAAAGTATTATTCATAGGGTTGCAATAAGTGAATCCCATTTTTTGCATGAAATGCACTTTTACTTTTAGCTTTTTTTGACCCTTATGTGATTTTATGCTGTGCAGACACTTTGTTTTGCATTAAAAAGTTACAATTGTGAGTTATTTCATTGTGATTTTTTTCTAATGAATTTCCAAAACAAAATCCTTGTAGCGCTGGCGTCCCTGTGCTCCCCACTCTCCCCTTCACAGGGCCGCGCGCTGTCTCACTGCCATGGCAGGCTCTTGCCATGTGTCTCGGCATCTCAGCGCTCCTCCACATGTGCGCTCCCTGCATCCTTCTCCCGGGGCCTGTGCATGCGGCAGAGGTCCTCCGGGGGTGTTCGTGGGGTGCTCATGCGTGCTGCTGCACTTTTCTTAAAGGGCAAGCACATCACTCCAGGAAATGCCTCTCGACCTATTGCTTAGAGACACTGGGTTCATAAGGCACTCTCCCACTAGGGGAGGTGCCTGATTAACATGTTTAGTTAGTTAGTGGTTCTGTGCCCTAGCCAGCTAGTTACCAGACCCCCTCTTCTGCTGTGCTTTTTTTACAGTGTACTATGGCTGTGCCTGTCCTACCCAGCCATGCCTCCAGCCTCAGCTACCTCGGTAGTCCTCTCTATACTAGAGACTGTGCCTATCCAACCCGACCTTGTTTCCAGTCTCAGCTACCTTGGTGGTACTTGCTTTATCAGTGATTGTGCCTGTCTAACCTGGCCGTACCTCCAGCCTCAGCTACACTGGTAGTCCTTGCTATACCAGAGACTGTGCCTGTCCGTCCCAGCCATGCCTCCAGCCTCAGCTATCCTGCTAGTCTTTGCTATACCAGAGACTGTGCCTGTCTGTTCTGACCCTGCCTCAAGCTTCAGCTACCCTGGTGGCCCTTGTACAACAAGGCTGTGCCTCCAGCCTCAGCTAAACCGGTAGTCCCTGCGATACCAGAGACTGTGTCTGTCAGTCCTGGCCGTGCCTCCAGCCACAGCTACCTTGGTAGACCTTCCTATACCAGGGACTTTGCCTGTCCAACTCATCCGTGCCTTCAGCCTCAGCCTGTATCCACCTGGGGTTAGCTGCCAAAGTTCTGGTCACTGCCCTGGCAGTAGCAACTGGCGTCCACCTAGCGGTAGGCACTTAGTCAAGCCCCTCTCACTAACGGGTAAGCCTGGAGTCCTTCTGTGGTCCAGTGGGTTTACTTAAGCTCGCTACTTCTCCAACGGCGAACGTTACAATCCTCTTTTACATGGTAATGGATCCTTTGTGGTTTCCACTCTTATTTGTGTGCTTTGTGTTGCATTCTTTTTTACCCCCACGTATTCAAAAGGGCTAAACCTAAATGAAACCATAACTTCATGTTCAAAGATTTTATCATCGACTGACTAAATCGTGTGATGCTCTGTGGCTCTGAGCTCGTGTTCCTAATTTCTGGCTTGCAGTTGATATTGGGCGCCATGTTCCTTGTGCCCTTTCGCACCCTTGACTACACTGATTTCCATTTAGTGACGCCGAGTGGCAGAGAAATAATTCCGTATAGGAAACACACTTGTTTACGAAGTTGGAATAAACATTGAGAGCACAACAGCTAATCTACAATATATCTCTCCTGTTGCGATCGTTCACTTTGCCGAGAAGATAAGTCACAAATTCTAGCAGATTTGCATTTATATTGGGAATTGCGCTGAACAAGGGGCTTTCTGTTCAGATTCATGCCAATGGCCCTGACGCCTTTCAGCTCGGGAGAAAACCAAGCTCTGTGTTTGTAAATGGTAGTGGGCAATAAAATGGGGCAATGTGAGATGTTTGTGGCCGCAGTAAAGTCTTTATGTGAATTTTACAGAAAAACTCCCTTTTATATTGATCTTTCATAGACTAGAGTTACTCTTCTTTTACTTTGAAACACACTTTTTTTTTTACAGTAAAGTTGCAGTGCCATGCTTTTGTATGAGCTGACCGGAGGAACGGGGGCCATCACATTTTTAGCTCAAAACTGGGCAACCAAATCCTATGGTTATCATCCAGATATTTCAAAGCAGATGTCGCCCATTGATCATCCAAGGGAACCCAGTAAAAGAAACATTGTATCTGACCCTGTCTTAAGGTGATTGTGTCGCCCAGGGTTATGGGGTACTCGGTCCCGGGCGGTGTACAACTGGGAAATGTCACTTGGTGGCCGTTGCCCGGTTCCGTGCCCTGAGTGCTTTTTAGAAGGGTTATATTTAGATGGGAATTTGAATAAATGTTTATATGTGATGCCACTTGTGGTTTTGCGGCTATGTGGATGGAGCCGCCGCTGCACAGTTCTTGCTACTGGGCCTGGATGTTAGGCCCTCCGCAAGCAGGGCCAAGCCCCAGAGGATAGGTAATTTAGATGGGTGAAGAAAGAAAGTAGGCCACTCAAGGGGTTTCAGTGTAACTGGTTCCTTTACTCACAATAAGCTAGAAACTGGTCACCGCTGGTCTCAACCGCAGGTCCCCTTAGTCCCAGTGCCGGTTTAGTGACCTGGTGGCTTCTTTCCCCTGCACCTATCTTTGGTTGGTGGGTGCCCGTGGCTTGGAGCGGCTGGGGGTCCCCTCCTGGTTGTCTTGTGCAGCAGTCCGTATGACGGTAGCGTGAACCTTGTAGGGTCGGAGTCTCTGGTCCTGGTTCCCAGTTCTTCCGTTGCTTCTGTGTCCCAAACTTCAAGGTCAGTGAGGTCCTTGATGGTCCCCTCACTGTGCAGATTTCATCAGGTCTGCCTAGTGCGTTTGCCTGACCTAGGATTCTGTACCCCGTTGGTGCGTGGTTCCGGGAGCACTCCACAGTACTCCACCGGCAACCACACGCCTGTGCCCTCAGGTCACCGTCACACTCCTGTCAGTGCTCCCACTTGCTTCCTCCGTCACTGACTCACTCTCTACTCAGACTGACTGTCCATTGTCTGCCCCTCCCACCTGGTCGTCTAGTGGACTGGATCGGCCCCACCTCTAAGTGTCCATCCATAGGTCCAACCTTAGCCTGGTACCAGTCTATGGGGAATTTGGGGAAAATCAGGGATTTACCGAAATATCTGGTTGTTACCGGCACTGGTCTTCTGTGTCCCTGGGGGTAGGCCCTGCATCCTGGTGGGGGATGCAGTACCTTGTAGCTCCCTGATGGCTTCAGGGGCGCTACATGATCATACACAATGCTGGCCAGCCTTGGTGACCAAAATGGGACCTGATGAAGAATTTATGTATTTGATGCACTTGGCTAATAGCATTTTGGCTGTTATTAGTGTTTTTGGACAAGGGGTTGACTGAGTTGAACACTTATCCTGGAGTAATCATGTACTATCGATACAGCCAATCATTGGACTTACCAGTCTAGTGCATGCATAATTATTGAGGCCATTGATTGTCTGCAGTGGTCAGGTGCCTATGAGTGGTAAGTTGTACATAAAGACATACTGACAGAGACCATCTTGAGCTTAGTTTTACCGTAGAGAAAGCATTTCACAATGTCAAGTCTGTCTTCTGTATAACACACTGCCTGTTTTGTTAAGTGTGATCCGTCTCTAGCGGCAGAGAAGCTGAGGCGGATTACAGGAAACAATGGTGTGGCTTTACTGCTCTCTACTGGCATTGGGGCAGGCTTTTGTTTGGGTGGGTCTTTGTCTTTAAACAAGAAGTGGAGATGGGTATCTGCCTGCCTGCCACACAGAATACAGAGGTGTACTTTTATTTTAGGGCAGGTAAATCTTTGGAGAATGGCAGGAGCATTACATTCTTAGAAGTAAGAAAAAAAGACATTCCAGCACTTATGGTGCTGGTAGAATGCTGATGAAGATAAACCACCACCTTCTTCTTTGACTTCAAGTATTTTAGAATCGTTGCCTTGGAGGCTTTTGTGGCGCAACAGCTTTTCAGTTGGGACTGCAGCAATGATAACTGTTCTTCACAAGTCCAGATTCTTGATCCAAATTTTGGGAAACAGCATTATATGAAGTCTGTCACATTTACGGTAGGACTATTGTAGCAGTGACATCTCTGTAGAGATGCCAATTCACCACCCCGGTCGGGTCGCATCCTCCCCTGCACTTCCCCGGTCATCCACATGTGCTGCTTTCTTCCCCTCCCAAGCCCTGTACATGCCACACAGGGTCCCCGGTAGTGCACCTAAGACGCACGCCAGCCCTCTTCTTAAACGGCCGACATGCCATTTAAAGGAAATGCATCTCTGCCTATGGTTGAGAGGCACTATGTATTTAAGGCACCCTCCCATTAGGGGAGGTGCCTGCGCTATGCCTCTGGTTAGTCAGTCAGTCTCCAGTCTGCAACTTAGCTAGTTGTCAGGTCCTGAGCTCCTGTCCCGTTTCCCTGTCAGTCATACCTGTGTGCCCCTGCCATGCCCACCATACCTGTCCCTACCTGCCTATCCATACTGCCTCAGTCACCCCACCTGTACCCGGTTATTTCTGAGCCCATCATATACCCTGGGGGTCAGCTGCCACAGTCCCAATCACTGCTCTGGGAGTGGTATGTGGCAACCACCTCCTGGTGGGCACTTAGTTAAGCCCCTTCCATTAAAGGTTAAGCCTGGGTCCCTTCTGTGATCCAATGGGTCCACTAATTCCGCTCACTGCCAAAACACCGGCCGCCAGCATTACAACTATGTTGTGTTTGGTGGGGGCATGATCAGCAGAAATACAGACACTGGTTGTTAGTGGTCCTGCATTCTAGGTCCGGGACGGGAGTCCCGAGGGAGGAACCCCTTATATGTTGCCCACATGTTCCACAAAATAGGGCAACTTTCTGAAAAAAGCCCTTTTGGAGGATAGTCTATGTGACCACTCCTGCCAATGTTTTTTAATGCGTCTGGAAGAAGGTTTGGGGCTGCACCAAGAAGATTTCCAGCCTTTATTGGGAGGCTAGAAAACGTCCACAATTTTTAAGAGCCTCCTTGAAGTTGACAGGGTCGGAATACTGACACGGGAAGTCTTAGTGAGTCATTTTAAGGCCACCTCCAATGTTGCTGAGAAATCTTATTTTCTTCCCAAAGTTGATTTTAAAGCTAAAAGTTCCAAGGATTTCCAGGATAATAAAAAGTGGCACATCTGTACCCGGTTGTGTGTGGAATTGCCCCAAAGTTTTATCCACTTTGATGGAGCTGAGCTGCAATACCGCACACAACCTGTACAATGGTGTGGCGCTGTTTATTAGAAATAGATGGCTGGGTTATTAAATTGTTCAACTCTCCCCTTTAATGAAGACATTTTTGGAGCTTGGCGCCAGCTGGTAAATATTCCGCTAACAGGCTGGTGAGGAATGTGCCGCGGCCCGATGATGACGCGGCACAATCCTCAATCATTGCTATTACTCTTTCATGCAGCAGAATTATTTAGGCTATATTAGCATGCAACCTTCCCGACTCCAGCTGTTTGTGTGGTTTTTTTATACACAGCCTCTTAAACAATTAACTTTGCAATTAAGCTTAATTATAGTGAATAGCAGATGAAAGTGTCCTATCTCCTGACTGCACATTTTCCAGATAAGCCGGGCCGGGGAGATGAATGCAGTCATTTATGGAGACTATGGAGGCAATTGTCAGGTCGCACACTTCACATCGAGTACATGGAAAATGCATTCTGCGTCGCTGATCTACGGTGGGATCACATCAATGTACAATGGATGAATGGAGGCCGTCCCTGGAGAGAATGGGAGTCAGATCTCTATGTGTAAACAGACCTTATGAGGGCTATTCGGGAGGAAAGACATTATCCGATCCTCATGGGAGGGGCTTAGCTAAGCAGGGGCGGGACAACCTGACATCACTGATTGATAAGACAAGATGCAACTTTGGCTTAGTTGAAGAGATGATCCAGATATAAATATTATACACACTCCGATGCACCTCCAATTACACCCCCTATTTACAGTGACCCATCGAAGGGCGCCCCTGCTCAATACTCACATTACACATTGCTTTACTCCTCCAAATCTATAATGTTTCACTGAAAATTAGACAGGGTCTTATATTATTTTGGCTACAAAAAATGTGCTTCTGTGACACATGGAGCAATGTATCCAGGACGCCGGGCATGGGTCGGATCCTCTCATATGTGTCACAGGTGTTGGTGGCCGTGCCCGTGTCCTGGTGCTCCGGTGACAGGTAAAGCACGTGGCTGTGGGTGTACGGGGGTTTACGCCGGCGTTACCGTTTTCCCCGTCAGCTCGGTGGTCAATGGCGTGGCCCTTGATGTTGGTGAAGGAAAAACAGGAGAGTCAGCATTTATGTACTAAGACTCCACCCACCAGGCAATTCTGCCCAGTAACAAGGCCTCCTGAGGTAACGGCAGTTATGTACTAAGACCCCGCCCACCAGGCTATTCTGCCCAGCAACAAGGCCTCCTGAGGTAACGGCAGTTATGTACTAAGACCCCGCCCACCAGGCTATTCTGCCCATTAACAAGGCCTCCTGAGGTAACGGCAGTTATGTACTAAGGCTCCGCCCACCAGGCTGTTCTGCCCAGCAACAAGGCCTCCTGAGGTAACGGCAGTTATGTACTAAGGCTCCGCCCACCAGGATATTCTGCCCAGCAACAAGGCCTCCTGAGGTAACAGCAGTTATGTACTAAGACCCCGCCCACCAGGCTATTCTGCCCAGCAACAAGGCCTCCTGAGGTAATGGCAGTTGTGTACTAAGACCCCGCCCACCAGGCTATTCTGCCCAGTAACAAGGCCTCCTGAGGTAACAGCAGTTATGTACTAAGGCTCCGCCCATCAGGCAATTCTGCCCATTAACAAGGCCTCCTGAGGTAACAGCATTCATGTACTAAGACTCCACCCACCGGGCTATTCTGCCCAGCAACAAGGCCTCCTGAAGTAATGGCAGTTATGTACTAAGACCCCGCCCACCAGGCTATTCTGCCCAGCAACAAGGCCTCCTGAGGTAACGGCAGTTATGTACTAAGACCCCGCCCACCAGGCTATTCTGCCCAGCAACAAGGCCTCCTGAGGTAACGGCAGTTATGTACTAAGACCCCGCCCACCAGGCTATTCTGCCCATTAACAAGGCCTCCTGAGGTAACGGCAGTTATGTACTAAGGCTCCACCCATCAGGCAATTCTGCCCATTAACAAGGCCTCCTGAGGTAACGGCAGTTATGTACTAAGGCTCCACCCACCAGGCTATTCTGCCCAGTAACAACAAGGCCTCCTGAGGTAACGGCAGTTATGTACTAAGGCTCCGCCCACCAGGCTGTTCTGCCCAGCAACAAGGCCTCCTGAGGTAACGGCAGTTATGTACTAAGACTCCGCCCACCAGGCTGTTCTGCCCGGCAACAGGGCCTGTGTTGAGGTTCGCTCCTGATGTAAAGTGCATGTCGCACACCTCATGTAAACATCAGCGTGTATTTCTATGCAGCTGTCACACTCAGATGAGCAGAGCCGCCAGCCAATGTGATCATTGCTCTGCAATCCTCAGGCAGGTATAAGGCCGTCTGACTGAATCACTGTTGCCAGCAGAGGAGAGGGCGGGATTATGGGAGGGGGAAGGGGCGAATTTTCATGTATAATTAACACACGTTCAAATCACTGCCATCGGCACAAAAGGATGGTCAGAGGAAGAGGTCAATATTCATTTTCCCACAGTACATTCCCCCACACACAGTATGATGCCCCCACAGTACATTCCCCCCTCACACTGTATGATGTCCCCACAGTACATTCCCCCACACACAGTATGATGCCCCCACAGTACATTCCCCCCACACACAGTATGATGTCCTCACAGTACATTCCCCCACACACAGTATGATGCCCCCACAGTACATTCCCCCCTCACACAGTATGATGTCCTCACAGTACATTCCCCCACACACAGAATAATGTCCTCACAGTACATTCCCCCTCACACTGTATGATGTCCTCACAGTACATTCCCCCACACACAGAATAATGTCCTCACAGTACATTCCCCCCTCACACACAGTATGATGTCCTCACAGTACATTCCCCCCACACACAGTATGATGTCCTCACAGTACATTCCCCCACACACAGAATAATGTCCTCACAGTACATTCCCCCACACACAGTATGATGTCCTCACAGTACATTCCCCCACACACAGAATAATGTCCTCACAGTACATTCCCCCCTCACACACAGTATGATGTCCTCACAGTACATTCCTCCCCACACAGTATGATGTCCTCACAGTACATTCCCCCCCACACAGTATGATGTCCTCACAGTACATTCCCCCCCACACAGTATGATGTCCTCACAGTACATTCCTCCACACACAGTATGATGTCCCCACAGTACATTTCCCCACACACAGTATGATGTCCTCACAGTACATTCCCCCCACACAGTATGATGTCCTCACAGTACATTCCCCCCCACACAGTATAATGCCCTCACAGTACATTCCCTCCCACATACAGTATGATGTCCTCACAGTACATTCCCCCACACACAGTATGATGTCCTCACAGTACATTCCCCCACACACAGTATGATGTCCTCACAGTACATTCCCCCACACACAATATGATGTCCTCACAGTACATTCCCCCACACACAGTATAATGTCCTCACAGTACATTCCCCTACACACAATATGATGTCCTCACAGTACATTCCCCCCACACACAGTATGATGTCCCCACAGTACATTCCCCCACACACAGTATGATGTCCTCACAGTACATTCCCCCCACACAGTATGATGTCCCCACAGTATATTCCCCACACACAGTATGATGTCCTCACAGTACATTCCCCCCACACAGTATGATGTCCCCACAGTACATTCCCCCACCTACAGTATAATGTCCTCACAGTACATTCCCCCACACACAGTATGATGTCCCCACAGTACATTCCCCCACACACAGTATGATGTCCTCACAGTACATTCCCCCCACACAGTATGATGTCCCCACAGTATATTCCCCACACACAGTATGATGTCCTCACAGTACATTCCCCCCACACAGTATGATGTCCCCACAGTACATTCCCCCACCTACAGTATAATGTCCTCACAGTACATTCCCCCACACACAGTATGATGTCCCCACAGTATATTCCCCACACACAGTATGATGTCCTCACAGTACATTCCCCTACACACAGTATGATGTCCTCACAGTACATTCCCCCCACCACACACAGTATGATGTCCTCACAGTACATTCCCCCCACCACACACAGTATGATGTCCTCACAGTACATTCCCCCCACACAGTATGATGTCCCCACAGTATATTCCCCACACACAGTATGATGTCCTCACAGTACATTCCCCCCACACACAGTATGATGTCCCCACAGTATATTCCCCACACACAGTATGATGTCCTCACAGTACATTCCCCCCACACAGTATGATGTCCCCACAGTATATTCCCCACACACAGTATGATGTCCTCACAGTACATTCCCCCACACACAGTATGATGTCCCCACAGTACATTCCCCCCACACACTGTATGATGTCCCCACAGTACATTCCCCCCACACACTGTATGATGTCCCCACTGTTACTTTTCGCAAATTGAATGTAACTGTATCTGAATAATGAGGAGGCTAACCTTGTTGAAATCGTAACACCCATGTTATGAGCCTAACAGCTACTTTGTGATCTTCTTCTATTATTAGTTTGTCAGTGTTTCTGAAGATAGTGCCATAACTTATGGCTGCCCCAATATACAGTGCAGTACTTGGGTGCTCCAGCAAAAGATCGCTCATATGCAGGGTCTTTGCAAGAAAATGTCAATGCATACAGTGCCCTGTGGCTATGGTGCCCTCCATCTAGTGCCAAGGTTGAGTTCACTACCCTTGCCTTGTTTGTGAATACCCTGTCTAAGGCAGCATGCACCCTGCCATGCAGTATGTCCCTGATGCCTTAACTACACCCTTGCTACAGAGTTCCCTCATTGACAGTTCACCATTCAGTAAGTCCATAATTGCAATGTATTCTTAATTTTTATCAGGAAGTAATTGGCCAATCAGCAGCTTCAGATAGGTCCCTTCTACAGGATGCTGGGAAGGAAGAAAAAAAAAGTTCCAGCACCTATAGTGCTGTCAGAATGCTGATGCACCTAAACCCCCCATTTCAAAATTGTGGATGTCAGAGCAGATAGGTGCACCATCACTGACGATTCAATACAATTTATATGTCCAGATTTAATTTACATTACTTGTGTGAATGAGGCTCGGAGAACACCGATAGTTCAATCATGCAACCGAATGTGCAAGAGAAGAAATCTGCACCTTCTCCAAATGGTGCAAAATACAAATGACACCTCCAAATGAGCTATGCTAATAGAGTCCAAGCTCTGAGGCATGAACCCTCCGGCACCGGCGGGCAGGGGATTTGTTTTTTATCAGAACAGCCATTATATTGTTTTCTCTCCCTCTAGGATGTACTGATGTGTAATATGCAGTAAATTGATGAACTCCAGACTTTTTATTACGATCCCCGTAGACAAAGCAATGAAGAGAGTGAGAGGATGATGAGGAGAATCCCAGGTGCTCTACAGGACAATAACTTCCCCTGCACCGGGGGCCACATCCCATTATGGAGACGTCGCGGTTTATACCGGTATAATCATCATTTGTTCTCTGGTGTTTCACCCGGGATGAGATTGTGCGCCCCCGAAGGCACTGACTCGATGAGTTTGCTGCAGAATTCCTCCGTCACCTGTTATTTTATCAGCTTCGGTTGCTGGGAAACTGCTCATAGAAGAAGCAGGACTATTGTCGGGAGCGGTAATCCGAATGTTCATCAATGTCATCTGCATGTAAAAACATCGCCGCAGACGAGAGAGACGGGAGCAGACCATTCCTCAATTCTGAGGTTCCTAGTGTTATACGCCAGGCATGTTCTCCAACAGATGAGGATAGTTTCAGCATGTCATCGTTGGCCATTCTTCGAACCCCTCTAGATCCTACTCGTAAGGGTTGACCAGGCCACTTGCAACTCAATGACTTTCTCCAGATTCAGGACATTTTTTGCTCAATTCTGTTCCCATATTAAAGTCCTTTTTGTTGCCAGACTGGGGTCCAATCACTGAAACTAAAAACATCAAAGGGTCTTCACCCTTTCACCATTTCTGTAGATGGCCCAAGCTTTCACTTTGGGCCATCTACTGAAATGTTTGCGAATTATATTTTTGCAAAATTGAATTACGGTGTATTGATGCTGTGGAGACCCGAGGGTCAGTGGGTGGTCTCCTCCGCTCGCCTCGCTGTCTTTATAAAGACCGAACCAACCAGGGCTCATGCCACTGAATGCCCGCGCTCCTTCCCCGTAGGCAGCAGACTACTCAAGACAACACAGGGTGAGGGAACCAAACCTTGGTAAGACTTTATTGATCACCAACAGGCAAAAACATATCCTTCATTCCCAGCGGGAACACAAGATAGTACAAGCAACAGAGTCTCATTCTTCTGTTGGCCTACAAGGGATTAGAGGCTTTGTGACTTTGGGGCTTTCAGGGTCAACTATTACAGTCCAGCAGCACCCCACTTTTAGCGGGCACCCACTGAGAAGAGATAGCAGCAAGCTTAGGAAGCTGACTGAGCACTGCAAGATATGTAGCCAGGCGATCGAGTTGTCCAATCCTGGGTTCCTCAAGTGAAATTGTGGTCTTAGGGGTACTTTACACGCTGCGACATCGCTAGCGTCATTCGTGCGACATTTTGTGATCGCTGCCATAGCGAACATTATCGCTACGGCAGCGTCACACGCACATACATTGTCAGCGACGTCGCTGTGACTGCCGAACAATCCCTCCTTCAACCTGTGGAAGGCTGCAGTCGGTTGAGAGTAGTCGTCAGGCAGGGTCAAACCAGGAATTGCAGAACAGGGACAGAATCGGCAGGCAAGGACGTAATCAGCAAACGAAGAAGAGGTCAAATCCGGATTGGGCAGCGATGTACAAAAACAGCAGGCAGGAGGGTAGTCAGAAAACACGCAGAAGTCAGAACACCAGATTCACTAAACAGAACAGAGCTGAACAGGAACCAGGAATTCAGAACTATCTCTGGCAGAGGTCAGCAGACAGGAGGGGGATTAAGAAGGGTGTGGTGTCTTCCCATTGGCTGTAGCTGAATTATGGCAACTTCAGCTGGAAGACACACGCCACCTATAGTCAGCCAGTGGTACTGCAGATCCCAAGATAACCCAGCCTAGTGGATGATCGGAGCCTGCGGCCACCGGTGCCGCTGGCATCGACTCCTCTCCCATCACCAGCACCATCCACGGCAGGAACATGGCGTCGCCTGGCGATCGGAGTAGAAGTCGCTGGAATGGACTCTGGTGGTGACGCAACAACTGGTCTCTACTTTTCCAGCTCTGGGAGGGAAGTGCGTTCAGCGTCATAGCGATGTCACTGCGGCGTCACCAAGCGGCCGGCCAATAGAAGTGGAGGGGCGGAGATGAGTGGGACGTAACATCCCACCCACCTCCTTCCTTCCGCATTGCCGGTGGAGGCAGGTAAGGAGATGTTCGTCGCTTATGCGGTGTCACACATAGCGATGTGTGCTGCCGCAGGAATGACGAACAACATCGCTACGTACAAGACAACGATTTTTGGTGTTTGGACGACCTCTCCAAAAACAATGATTTTTGTCTCTTTTGCAATCGTTTAAGGTCGCTCGTACGTGTTACACGTTGCGATGTCTCTAACGACGCCGGATGTGCGTCAAAAACACCGAGACCCCGACGATAAATCGTTAGCGATGTCGCAGCGTGTAAAGTACCCCTTACTGTTAAGCAGTGAAGCAATTCGGTGATACTTCGGCTGGAACCGGGGATTCTAAGCTGAAATCCTGTAAATTGAATCTTGAAGCAGTTCTGTGATCCCCACAGCTGGAACCGTAGCTCCTCAGCTGAGGTTATGTAGAATATCTCAAGTGAAGCATTTCTGCAATTCCCCAAGCTGGAACCATAGCTCCTTGTCTGAACCATAGCTCCTTGTCTGAAGTAATATGGAATATCCTACGTGAAGCAGTTCTGTGATCCCTACAGCTGGAACCGTAGCTCTTCAGCTGAGGTTATGTAGAGTATCCCAAGTGAAGCAGTTCTGTAATTCCCCCAGCTGGAACCATAGCTCCTTGGCTGAGGTAATATAGAATATCCTAAGTGAAGCAGTTTTGTGATTCCATCAGCTAGTACCAAAGCTCCTCAGCTGGGATCATATAAAATCTATCCCTTGTTACAGAAACAAGGCCCTTTTATATCACTCAGTTCTCTTAGAGGATTGGTAGAGATGGCTGCACTCTCATTGGTTGCAAGTTCAATCAGACCCCACAGTTTTCCTGTGAATTTTGTAGACATTTACAGACAATAGGGCTCCGATCAGTCTAGCAAGAGACAATGACTAACAATGTCTCATCTCCTCCAACAAGCCTTTCCATCAAACTTGATGGTTGCTCACTCTCCCCTGTCTCACAAGCTCGTTGCTTTGGAGTAACCCTCGACTCTGCTCTATCCTTCAAGCCACAGATCCAAGCCCTCTTCACCTCATGCAGACTAAAGGGTACTTTACACGCTGCGACATCGCTAGCAATCTCATTAACGATGTGAAATTCTAGAGCGCAAGTGCGATCTTTCGAGATCGCACATAGGTCATTTTACGCATGTGCGATCCGAACGATCGCACTTGCGATCTAGAATTTCATAACGCTAATGAAATCGCTAGTGATGTCGCAGCGTGTAAAGTACCCTTTACACTCAAAAATATCTCCCGGATCCGTGCTTTCCTTAACCAAGAATCAGCAAAAACATTAGTGCATGTCCTCATCATCTCCCGCCTCGACTACTGCAACCTCCTGCTCTCTGGCCTACCTTCCAACACTCTTGCACCCCTCCAATCTATCCTAAACTCTGCGGCCCACTTAATCCACCTCTCCCCTCGCTACTCCCCAGCCTTGCCACTCTGCCAATCCCTTCACTGGCTTCCCATCGCCCAACGACTCAAGTTCAAAACATTAACCATGACATACAAAGCCATCCACAACCTGTCTCCTCCCTACATCTGTAACCTAGTCTCTCGGTACCTACCTTCACGCAACCTCAGATCCTCACAAGATCTCCTTCTCTACTCCTCTCTTATCTCCTCTTCCCACAATCGCATACAAGATTTCTCCTGTGCCTCCCCCATACTCTGGAACGCTCTACCTCAGCATATCAGATTCTCCCCTACCGTGGAAAGCTTCAAGAGGAACCTCAAGACCCATCTCTTCTAACAAGCCTATAATCTACAATAACCTCCAGTCCAGTACACCACTGCGCAACCAGCTCTGTCCTCACCTATTGTACCATCACCCATCCCCTGTAGACTGTGAGCCCTCGCGGGCAGAGTCCTCTCTCCTCCTATACCAGTCTGTTTTCTACTGTTAATGATTGCTGTACGTATACCCTCTTTCACTTGTAAAGCGCCATGGAATAAATGGCGCTATAATAATAAATAATAATAATAATAACTTATCTTGATTTAACAAATAAAGGACCCATAGGTCTGGCCTAATTAAGAAAAGTTCACCCCCTACACAAGGGGACAAATGCTGAGTTGTTACAGACCACAAGAATCAGTATATTTAGTAAGTGTTGTTCACATGAGGTTGATTGGTCACTGATGTCTTGGTCACTTGGGTCCTCCAGTTGACAATGAAGCCACCTACGCACTTTAGCTGTTAAAAAGCTGTTATATACCGAAGACGCCCAGGTTTGGTTGACTTCCTAGCTTCCTCGTCAGCGGTCTTGCTCAGTTTTTGCAGATTGCCTTTCCTATATGTATCTCTATGTAATTGCTCCTTGAGACGTTCTTATTGATTACTTGCCGCCTTCTTCCCTGCACTGAGCAGGCAGCAGTAGGACAGTTGGGGTCCGGCGCATACAGAATTGCCACCGCCGTGTTTTGGGGATGTGATTCGCCCCCCATATTATAACACGCTGCTTTAATGATGACAATGTTGCCCGGCATCTGCCGGGATCTCAGTCATCTTTCCTACTCACTTAGACACCGTCTTCCAATTAATTTGCAAACTTTTTCCTTTTTTTTTTCTTTTTGATAGCGCTTCGTTAGAGTCGCGGATTCTGTAATCATTAATAGAAGATCACAGGAAAACAGAAAAATATAAAATAAATCATGAATAAGCGTCTGTTGCATTTTACGCTCCTGGTGGTTAAAGAACCAAAGTGACAGAAATCCTTTTGAGTAAAATCTCGTGATGTGCTCCAGATCCCACAGGGAGAGCGGAACATGCTCTGTTTTTTCCCGGCTTTTCAAAGGTTGTCGGGGATGATTTGTCAAACAGATAATGTAGATAATTAAGAGCTCAGCCTTTTAGAGGCAGCAAAGCCGAATGGAGAATTGACTTGTCTATTTTATTTTTTTTTTCCCAAATCTTTTTGTCTTCTGTTCTCGTTTCCTCCCCGACCACCGGGCCTTCGTGCATTCTGCCGCCGCACTGTAAAAAGCAAATGTTTATCAAATAGGGGCTGCTGGGAACCGACGGACAAAAGGAACAAAGAGATAAAAAAAATACCGATGCTACAGAAAAGTGGAAAACGCACTGGAGCTATAGAATTATCTTCTGATTGGGCACAAAAGAAAACATTGTAGAATACAAAGAGAAGCGGCCCGGACGGTGATTGTTAGTATTGATTCAAACCGAGCAAACACAACCTAGAAAATAGCACCCAGATACATAGGGAGGGATTCAGCACCCAGTGGCGATCAGAGAAGAGGGAGAGGTGGGCGGAGGCATGTATCGGGAAGGGGGACACAAGCAAGTGGAAAATGGTATGGGACATTGGAAAAATATTTTGGGTCTACAGCCATAATAAAAATTTATTTTAGATTCTCTTAGCCAGAGTGGCTATTTTCCTTTTTAGGATGTTCAGATTATAACTAGTAATGAGGGGCACTACCATGCTCGGGTGCTCAGTACTCGTAACTAGTGATGAGCGGGCACTACCATGCTCGGGTGCTCTGTACTGGTAACTAGTGATGAGTGAGCACTACAATGCTCGGGTGCTCAGTACTGGTAACTAGTGATGAGCAGACACTACTATGCTCGGGTGCTCAGTACTCGTAACTAGTGATGAGCGGGCACTACCATGCTCGGGTGCTCAGTACTCGTAACTAGTGATGAGCGGACACTACCATGCTCGGGTGCTCTGTACTCGCAACTAGTAATGAGGGGCACTGCCATGCTCGAGTGCTCTGTACTCATAACTAGTGATGAGCGGGCACTACCATGTTCGGGTGCTCTGTACTCATAACTGGTGATGAACAAGCACTACCATGCTTGAGTGCTCAGTACTGGTAACTAGTGATGAGCGGGCACTACCATGCTCAGGTGCTTAGTACTTGTAACTAGTGACGAGCGGGCACTACCATGCTCAGGTGCTCAGTACTGGTAACTAGTGATGAGCGGGCACTGCCATGCTCAGGTGCTCAGTACTGGTAACTAGTGATG
Organism: Anomaloglossus baeobatrachus; assembly: GCF_048569485.1. NCBI lineage: Eukaryota > Metazoa > Chordata > Amphibia > Anura > Aromobatidae > Anomaloglossus > Anomaloglossus baeobatrachus. The sequence continues at coordinate 20,092,689 of NC_134358.1, read as the reverse complement.
AGCGGGCACTACCATGCTCAGGTGCTCAGTACTGGTAACTAGTGATGAGCGGGCACTACCATGCTCGGGTGCTCAGTACTCGTAACTAGTGATGAGCGGGCACTACCATGCTCAGAAGCTCAGTACTCATAACTAGTGATGAGCGGGCACTACCATGCTCGGGTGCTCGGTACTGATAACTAGTGATGAGTGCTCACTACCATGCTCGGGTGCTCAGTACTCGTAACTAGTGATGAGTGCTCACTACCATGCTCGGGTACTCGGTACTCGTAACTAGTGATGAGTGGGCACTACCATGCTCGGGTGCTCGGTACTCGTAACTAGTGATGAGCGGGCACTACCATGCTCGGGTGCGTAGTACTTATAACTAGTGATGAGCGGGCATGGATCATGGATCTGCAGCAATAGTGAAAGGTAATTGGCAGGTCTAGGACAGAGGGTTATAATATTTCAATGTTCCCAGCCCTTATAAGAATCCAAACAACTGTCTGGCTGCCATTTTGTCCGATTTGTCAAAATCGAATCTTCAAAGGAAGATCAGAAAATGCCTGTAATGGTCAGTTTTATGGCTGTCATGTGATGTTCTGACAAGCAACATGAGGCTTATGGATTGTTCAGCCAGAGCCGGGCATCGGCTGGTTCAGGTTCTCTGGTCTTCAGCTCTGCAGGAGTTAATTCCTGCAGACTTGTGAGCAGGACCTAAATGCTCAGGTTGCTGATTGTCATGTGCAGCTGTCTCCTCCGTATGTAAAGCATGGTAGGTGCTGATGATATCTTCAGCACAAGCTACAGCGATCCTGGTCTTGGTGCTTTTCCTGTTTATGGTGATCCGTGTTGCGCTTTTGAGTGGTGTGAGCGTTCCCCTGTTGTGCTTTACTTAATTATTTTTTTGGCTGCTCCTCAATACACATATTGTCTCACCTGTGTGTATGAGTTTCTGTTCTCCCTTTTCCGTGTCTTTTTGTGGGTTTTTTTCTTTGTGTTTTCCGGCCCGCCCCAAAGGAAGGGTAGTGGGGGAGTAAGATCAGGGCTCGAACAGGAGTTAGGGTCACGCTGGGAGCTCAGACCTGACTATTATCAAGCCTACCTCCGAGATAAGGAACAACACAGGTTCTCAAGTCTGAGGGCCAGCCTAGGGGCCCCTGTCCAGTCTTTACATACCCGTGACAATGGCCCAGGTGACATCCATCTTCCACCCAACAGCTACCAACCACTGAATCTAAGCTGTGTTATACTATCTAGGAGAATCTTACAGCACAACAATCCCCATCATGGATCAGTTGGGAATTTTCATTACAAAGTAAGTTACAGGGATCTATATACAATAGAGTTGTGTTATTTCCGTAGAATCCAGCTCATCGCACACCAGCTCCGGGGTGTATAATGAAAACAGTGCCATGTAGTGTGGGCCGTAGATCCTCCGCTTGTGAGAGCCTGTCTGTCTTCCCGGGAAGCCACACGGTGGAGATCAGGAGGATCAAACTGCAGCCTTAATGCCCTTTCATTCTGACGGCGTCTCTCAGAAGCACCGGGTTTATCTACAGAGATCACTCAATGATTCAAGCGGTGTTTAGGGATGTCTGATGTTTAAAGGTCACCGGCTGAACTTTGTCCCATAGGATAACTAATTCATCCTACAAATTAAGTGATTTTCTCCCGGAGTTATTACTTTTTTTTATAGTCTACAGCCTTGAGCGGGAGAGAGAATCATGTTGTAAGCTACTCACTCATCTAAATGTTATCAGTAATTGAGGGCCTTGAAATATCACAACGCACTTGGGTAAACTTGGAAGAAATTGCTGTGTGCTTTAGAAGGTGTGGTAGGACGGAGCGGCCGCGGGAACGGCAATTATTTTTGGTTTTTCAAGGCCTCGTATATTAGCGGCTGACTTGTGACTTTTTTTATGCATTGAAGAAAATACTCATTTCAATAGAACTTAAAGGGAATGTTCCATTAAAAAATGAACAAAAATATTTTCATGCTCACTGGTAAACACCTTAAGGACCAGGCAATTTTTATTTTTTTCCTTTTTTGTTTTTTTCCTCCTCTTGTTCAAACAGCCAACATTGTTTTTCCAGAAGGGTTTGTGTTTTTTTGCAAATTATATTTGTTTTATTTTACCATATTCTGCACAAAAAATTGGGAAAATGCCATGAAAATATTCCGTCATTTTCTTTTTTATGGGGCTTTTGCTTTTATGTCATTCATTGTGCTGTATAAAGGACCTGGTGATACAATTCTCCAGATCAGCGCGGTTACGGTGATGCCAAATTTGTACAGGTTTTTATTATTTAATTGGGAAATAATTGGACATTTGCAAAAAAAATCTTGGTTGTGTCGTCATTTTTAGACAACGGTAACTTTTTCAGTTTTCCTTTGATGGAGCCGCATATAGACTTGTTTTTCTGTGCGTCAATTGTCTGTTTTTACTGATGTCATTTAAGGGTACTTAAAAAAATTGTTTTAGCTTTTTATTGCACTTTTTCGGAATTGTGGAGACATGAAAACCCTAATTCTGGTGTTTCAATTCTAACTTTTGTATATTTTTACATTTCATTTGTTACGTTTGGAAAGAGACGTGATTAAGGTTTTCTTTTAATTTAAAATTTTATTTTTAATTTTTTTTTTCGATCATTCTCTTAGGGGATTCGAATGTCTGATCTCTTATGTCATCTATTGTAATACAATGATATTGCAGTGTACTGTGATACAGGTGATCTCTGATGAAGCACAGCCACCGGCTTGTCTTCATAGGAGATCTCACGCTGCATTTATACTGGCAGCATGGCATCCGGTCAGCATCTACTAAGCACATCACTCGAAGTGCTGGTGGTCGTCAGAATTCTTCGCTGCCGTCTTGAAGATTTTTCGATAGTTAACAGTGGGATTTAAGGGGTTGTATGGCACTATATAAATTGCTCTACCACCTAGTGGTCCCTCCTCATTGTTTCCGACAGTCCTTGCAGCAGTAAAAGGGGAGAGTTTGAAAAGAGATGGCGGAATAATGCTTTCCCTTTAATTTTCTTTTATACAGCCCAGTAGGCCATTGGCTTATAATGGTGCCTGGGTTTGGATCTAATTCGCGATTCCCATCAATAAAAGGAGAATGTTGCACAAAAATAGATTCTTCATTTGTTATAGGTGAACACAAAGAAATGAAAAAAAGATTTCCTCCATATAGGGGGAAAATGTCAAAGGATTGGGAGCAGGGTCACTACCAATGTGTTACCCAAGGGTCTACTGGATTATTGGTGAATAAAGCTGTAGATATCCCAGTATGAAATCCTACAGTTTATTATAGCCCCATAGGCTTCCACGGGAGCCTTATTATGGATCTTTACAATTTACACTTTGTATGGCTCAGTAATACAGATGTGTGAATGAGGCCATAGACAACTCCTGGTGCAATTATTTGGCCACTGTAACAAGCTCACGTGTTCTGTTCCAGGCTGATAGTTATGGATACTGGGAGGGCTGATAATTGGAGATATTGGGAAGGTTGGCAGTTGTAGATACTGGGAAGGATGGCAGTTGTAGATATTGGGAAGGCTGGCAGATGAAGATACTGGGAAGGTTGGCAGATGTAGATACTGGGAAGGTTGGCAGTTGTAGATACTGGGAAGGATGGCAGTTGTAGATATTGGGAAGGCTGGCAAATGTAGATACTGGGGAGGTTGGCAGATTTAGATATTGGAAAGGTTGGCAGTTGTAGATACTGGGAAGGTTGGCAGTTGTAGATACTGGGAAGGTTGGCAGTTGTAGATACTGGGAAGGTTGGCAGTTGTAGATACTGGGAAGGTTGGCAGATGTAGATATTGGGAAGGTTGGCAGTTGTAGATACTGGGAAGGTTGGCAGTTGTAGATACTGGGAAGGTTGCCAGATGTAGATATTGGAAAGGTTGGCAATTGTAGATACTGGGAAGGTTGACAGTTGTAGATACTGGGAAGGATGGCAGTTGTAGATATTGGGATTGTTGGCAGATGTAGATATTAGGAAGGTTGCCAGATGTAGATACTGGGAAGGTTGGCAGATGTAGATATTGAGAAGGTTGGCAGTTGTAGATATTGGGAAGGTTGGCAGTTGTAGATATTGGGAAGGTTGGCAGTTGTAGATACTGGGAAGGTTGTCAGTTGTAGATACTGGGAAGGTTGTCAGATGTAGATACTGGGAAGGTTGTCAGATGTAGATACTGGGAAGGTTGGCAGTTGTAGATACTGGAAAGGTTGGCAGTTGTAGATACTGGGAATGTTGGCAGTTGTAGATATTTGGAAGGTTGGCAGATGTAGATACTGGGAAGGTTGGCAGTTGTAGATATTTGGAAGGTTGGCAGTTGTAGATATTTGGAAGGTTGGCAGATGTAGATACTGGGAAGGTTGGCAGTTGTAGATACTGGGAAGGTTGGCAGATGTAGATAATGGGAAGGTTGGCAGATGTAGATATTAGGAAGGTTGGCAGTTGTAGATACTGGGAATGTTGGCAGATGTAGATACTGGGAAGGTTGGCAGTTGTAGATACTGAGAAGGTTGGTAGTTGTAGATACTGAGAGCATTGAAATTGTAGATATTGGGATGGTTGGCAGTTGTTTATTCTGAGAGGGTTTGCAGGTGTAGATGTTGGAAGGTTGGCAGATATAGATACTGGGAAGGTTGGCAGTTGTAGATATTTGGAAGGTTGGCAGTTGTAGATATTTGGAAGGTTGGCAGATGTAGATACTGGGAAGGTTGGCAGTTGTAGATATTGGGAAGGTTGGCAGTTGTAGATACTGGGAAGGTTGGCAGATGTAGATAATGGGAAGGTTGGCAGATGTAGATATTAGGAAGGTTGGCAGTTGTAGATACTGGGAATGTTGGCAGATGTAGATACTGGGAAGGTTGGCAGTTGTAGATACTGAGAAGGTTGGTAGTTGTAGATACTGAGAGCATTGAAATTGTAGATATTGGGATGGTTGGCAGTTGTTTATACTGAGAGGGTTTGCAGGTGTAGATGTTGGAAAGTTTGGCATTTATGGATAATGGGAGGATTGGAAATTGTGGATACTAGAAAGGTTGGCAGTTTTGGATATTTGGACTATTGCCAGCTGTTGATACTTGGATATTTGGCAGATGTGGATCCTTGGGGGTAGACAGCTTTAGATAGTGGGAAGGTATGCAGTTATAGATACTGTGAATGTAGGCAATGGAAACCAGCATCCCATACAGGTAAATTACATTCATGCTATTCTACTATGTAAAAATATTCTAAAATTGCCAATGGGTTGGGTTTTTTGGATGGAAGGAATAAAGATGGTGTTTTATGACCTGGAAGAACATTACGTGGCAGATGTCCAATCTTTCTGTAGAGCTCAGTGACATATACACTTTGTAACAGGCAGCTTGAAATAAATATGCTGACAAAATTAAGCTACTGCCAAGATGAAAGAGATTTCCAAAAGTGATTATGTCGTTTGGCCGTGACTGGGTTTTGTCCAGCGTAGAATATGAAGGAGTTCGCTAAAGGACTGACATCACCATTTGTCCACGCTGGTATTGTCGTCTAAACATATTCCTCTTCTCCTTGGTCAACATGTAGAAATACTGTGAAAGAGTGAGCCAACACTTGGCAATATATAAGAAAACAATCCCTCGTCCCCAACATAAAACTATACTCCAGGCTACTGTGTTCAAAATACATTTTTTTAGAAGTGCTGCCGGTAGGATATTCACAGATTGAGATTGAGATCTCCACAGCGTCACCGAAGCCCCACGGTGCAGGAAGATAAAAGTTCCACATGCAAATGCCAGAAATTTTCATGAATATATTTTGAAAGTGGAGCCAAAATAAGTTACCGGAGAAAAAGACCAAAAGTTTCTCATTTCTTTCGTTTTTGATAGCGTTGTCAATAGACGTGAGCGGATGTATTCCTAACAAATCCAATTTGTTTAAAATTTTCCTAAAATTGTGGATCCTGGCGAATCCAAATTTTAGTCAAAGGACCGTCATTTTTATGGATTTGTTGAAGGCCAGAAACAGGTTAAAATTAAAACAAAATTTATGCTCACTTGTCCTTGGCAATCATCTCACTCCTTGACATCAATGACACTGTTCACCTTCCCACGTGGACCTCAGCAATGGAAGATCTGAAGACCCTTGTTGAGGACCAGAGAAACTGGGATAGTATGGAGGTGTTGTAAGGGCTGACCTCCACACTTCTGGTCCCTCCCCGCACTACTTATTATGTTTTGGGGTTTTGTGAGATCTTATAAATGGAAATAACTTACATTTATGGACCAATTTCAGGACATTTTGCTCATATCAAGTTCTAAATATGACAATTTTGTAGCAGGAAATTTTAAATTGTTTTTTTGGGTGATGACTTTCCAGGAGCACTGACCCTACAATCCATGTAACAAGGATGTCAGAACGGGAAAGCGTATACTCTAATTTCTATAGAACATTGTATAGAGGACATCCTACTGTTGGATTGAGTGATGGAAATTGAGATCTCCACAAAGTTACAAAAGTCCAATTGATTATAAAGATAAAGGTTTCCCATGGAAATGCCTGCACTTATCATAAATATATTTTGAAAGCAGTCCAAAAAAATTCCAAAAAGACCAACATTTCTTAATTTTATTGCTTTGGTTGCAAATTAGAAAATTATGGAATAGAAAATATGATATTGTTTTTGGTGGTGGAGCTCTCGAAACCTCTTTTTAAAAATGACCCTACATTCCATGAAACATGGAGGTCTAAACTGATTGGGAAAGTTTCTAATTTCCTTAGAACATTCTTAGGACAATGACGTCCTAAATAATGATCTTTGAAGGTTATTCACAGATGTAGATGTCCACAAAGTCACAGAAACCCTACAGAGAAGGTTGATAAAAGTCCAACATGGAAATGCCATAAATTTTCATGAGCATGGAACCCAAAAAAAGTTATTGAGGAACAGCCCAAAACGTTCTTATTTTCATAAGTTGTGACTTTTGGACTTTAAAGGTTTTGAGACTTAAAACCTTCCAAAGCTCATGGTGTATTGACCCTAGAAGTCCTTGTTCACACTCATATTATGGTTTCTATATGTACATCAATTCCTGATGATTTACAAAAGCACCCAGTTGACCTATAATGGAGTCATTGGAGGTTCTGCTGTGTTGACCATAGTTTTGATTACTAAGTCCATTACTAAGGGTACCAATGGGCAATTGGCTAACAAAGTTGGAAGAAGAATTCGGAGACTGTTAGTCCATAGCCTATGGTCCAGAGCCATGCAAATATCCTTCTATATGCTGGCATCCCGAAGCCTCTTGTGATTAGTAGGCATCATGTGATTGTCGCTCCTCAACAATGACATTGCATCAAGTCTACCTAATCAATAGAGAAGCCAGTTATGCCGGTAAATAGTACAAGGTTTGCATGGCTCTGGTCCAGTGGCCAGTGACCTCCAATGTGGTCCTGCAAATCTTTTTGCTCAACACTAGTAGGAAGCCTTCCATATTTCATTTTCTCAATCTGTTGTATACACTATTCATGCTTCTTTCCCTTCTCCACCGGGAAGGGTAATCTATCTCCATTTGCTTTCGGAATAAATTGCCAGATCACAAGTCGAGTTTGGAGATTGGTGCTCAGAAATAATTATGTTCCTCGCAAAACCTGAATCCATCTTTATTTTTTGTTTATTAGCTCAGTCAACCCGTCCCGTACTCATGTTCATTACAGAATCAGAGACTCATTTCCCGCCTCGCGATCAATGGGCAGCTGATTCCCTCGGAAGATGCGCTCAATATTTCTAGTGTAACCCGAGACGTCAACGGCAGCGATCTTTATGACAAATTATGTCGAAGGATGTAAAAGATCTTAGAAATGGCCATTTTTCCTGTATTATAGAATATTGAATTCCCAGTTCGTGGGGTATTTTTTTTCTATTGTTGTTTATTGGGTTACTTTGATGATTTTAGGTAAAAGAAAAAAATAGAAAAATCTCTGGTCGTTATTTATCGCTCCTTTCATCGACTGAAAAATGATTTGTTCTTGCCTAAAATAGGCCACATATTGCTCAGGCGTTGGCGACTGAATATATCACGTTTTTCCTAAGAGATCAAAAATGATCACATAGAGCTTTGCCGAGGTCCGAGGCCATTAATTCTCGGCTTATCTTTGCTCGTTTGATGTATCATCTGTTACAATGATATCTCTGCGCTAAAGGAGGCTCAAAATGATTTAGCATAGATTGGCCTCATAACTACACTGGATGATTGTGTTCAAAAGCCAGTTAAGCTGGGAACTCGCCGTAAATCTACTAAGGCAGCCGACATTCCCTAAGGTTTAGTCCTTTAAGACACGTGGAATCTTTTTTTTTTTTAGAGACCGGAGAATCTTGACTCAGTGACTCATAATCATACTGCCGGACAGAATATTCTCTCGTGTTTAAGAAAATTACCATTTTTATTATTATTATTATTATTATTATTATTATTATTATTATTATTATTATTATTAATAATATTATTATTATTATTAGCATTATTTTCTAGTGAATAGAGATGAGCAGATCGATTGGATGCAAATATAATTCAGATTTTTAGGAATTCACAGAAATCAGCACAAAAATGTAACGGATCCACTCTCACTAGCCCAATTCATGAAATTACTCTTATTTTCAGCTAGCATTAAAATATTATTAGAAAATCTACGGATCACCCTGCCGTCCATCTTTCCGTGCTGTCTGGGTTGTACACTCGTCTCTTCTCGCCATAAAGACATATGACCTCTGCAGCCAATGGATTGTCTGCAGCGCTCACATGACTGACCTGAAGAAGAAGCAAAAAGACCGTCTGGGAACCCAAGCAGCACTAGAAGACTAAATATGAGGGATCGGTAAGATGATTATTTTTTATTATTTTTATTATTTTTGAGCCTTTGCGCTATTTACACTCATGACCAAAAAAGTTGGCGCCCTTGAAATTGTTCCAAAAAATGAAGTATTTCTCTCAGTAAATTATTGTAATTGCATATGTTTTGTTATACACATTATTATTTCCTTTGTGTGTACTGGAACAACATAAAAAATAGAGAAAAAATTGGCAAACTGGACATACCGTAAGATGCCCCAAATTTAGAGGGAAAAGAAAGGTAAAAATAATATGCAGTCCGTCTTAAAATCCAGTGGAGTCTTACCGCGGGGGCAGCAGTGGTGGTGGAGCGGGGTCACCAGAGGCAGGGGCATTGGTGGAGTAGGTCGATGCGGCGGTCGGTGTGGCATGTGTCCAAGATGCTCGTTGCAGGCACTATGTGGCAGGCAACACCTTGAAACTGTCAGCAGTATGAGCTTCATAGAAATGGCTCCTGGAGTTGGTGCATGCGCAGATTGAGCCATCGTCTCAATGTCAAGTCTAGATCTCATTTGCTTTGGGTGCTGTTTTGCGGTTGGTGTGCTGTGGGCAGTGAGTCAGGGGCCATCCCGAAAACGTAGGCGGTGTGGGCTTCAAATAATGGCACCCGTAGATGGCGCGTGTGCAGATTGAGCTCTCAGCTCAAGATCTCATGTGCGCATGGGCCACTTCCAACCTACTGATCTCTCAGCACCGGAGTTAAGGAAGAAGGCGGCCAGAGGTGGCGTGTCATTGTGCACACGCCACCTCCGACCGCCACAGCACACTAACCGTAACACAGCACCCGAAGCATTGCCCTCATTTTCCTCCTAAATTTTTTTGGGGAAAAAGTGTGTTTCATAATCCAAAAATAGGGTAATTTAACACAAAACCCCAAAAATGGGCCAGAAAAAATGGAAGAAATAACTTCAATCATTCACTTCCTATAACCGTCCAAAAGCTTCTTCCTCCTCCTCCACCTGGAATTTTGGACTCTTTATAAACTGCTCCCAGTCTCTCATATTTGAAGGCGTCTTCGTTTCCCAATGCCAATTTTAAGGTCTCTCCAAAGGTGTTCAATGAGATTTAGATCCAGACTCATTGATGTTTCTGTTCTCCATGCTTAGTGCGGCACACAAAAACACACTGTCAGGTTTCCAGGTTTTCCAGTTCTCTTTTGAATGAGCTTGCCCTCAGTTAACATGGAGTTTAAGGTTCTGTTGCCCTACTTCCTGTCCAGCTGCTTAAAAGGCCGCCTCTCAGCCCAGTCCAGTGCCTGAGTATACTGCTTGCTGTGTGCTCCTGCTTTGCTGTTTCTACTTCCTGATTGCCTTGGATTCTCCTGAAACTCTACCGACCGACTCTGGACCATACCCGGTTTTCTTCAAGCTGTGCCCGGACTCCGTCTGCCGTCTTTGATCAGCACTCTGCCCGGTTCGTAACCACTCTGGACAATCATCCCGTACGGACACTCCTGGACTATACCACTTGCCCCTTGTGTACCGGCTGCCGCACATTTAGGCCTTCCAGGGTTGATTGCCGGACAGTCCCTGTACAGGGGTTCGCTCTGGTGGTCTCCCTGGGGGAGTCCGGTGCGTGGCCCCGGGAATCCCCTTCGCTCCGTTTTGTGTGTTGTTTTACTGTGTTTATTCCCGTTGTGTATCTACCGTGGTGACATATTATATAACATCTTGTACCAAGAACTCGTCTCTGTTGTCATTGCCCTAACGCAATCGAAATCCTCAGAACATACAGTAGTATTACATTATACTCAGGCCATAAGAGGATTTCGCTGGGGCAATGACTGAGACACGAGTAGATCAGCTCTTTTCCATGATCAACTCCTTGCAGCAGGAGATGGAGACGGTAGACGGATCTCCGTTAAGCTCTGGACCAGTGGATCAGGAAACAGTACCGCTAGAATGCGTGATGAAGCCAGGTCAGCAGGAGACCCTTGTTTTCATGATAATTTCTTCTCCTCATTTTCCGATTATTTTAGGTATTCCGTGGCTACGGTCTACGAATCCGGTCATCGATTGGGAAACTAAGGAAATAACCTTCCCACCGCAGAGTGGTCCGACCATTAGTCCAACTGTTCCGGTTCCAGTAACACCGAATGCGGAGGGCACTGTACAGGTACCTGTTCTACCCCCGGTTTATGATGACTTTGCTGACATATGCGACAAAAGAAAAGCCGATCGGCTTCCCCCGCATAGACCGTATGATTGCCCCATAGACTTACTTCCAGGGGCGGAGATTCCGTTTGGCCATGTCTACCCGTTGGCGGCACCTGAGCTAGAAGCACTAAAAGAATACATTGATGAGAGCCTAGCCAAGGGATTTATTCGCCCGTCTACCTCACCAGCAGGGGCACCCATCTTTTTCGTGAAAAAGAAAGAGGGGACTCTGAGACCCTGTATTGACTACCGGGAACTGAATAAAATAACCATCCGGAACCGGTATCCGTTACCGTTGATTCCTGAGCTATTGGAGAGGGTCCAACAGGCAAAAATATTCACCAAATTGGATCTCCGTGGGGCATATAATCTACTTCGCATACGTCCCGGAGACGAGTGGAAGACCGCGTTCCGATGTCGGTATGGACATTTTGAGTACCTAGTGATGCCTTTTGGACTTTGTAACGCTCCCGCGGCTTTCCAACATCTAGTTAACGATATTTTTAGGGATATCATGGACCAATTCATGGTGATTTATCTGGACGATATCCTAATCTTTTCTGATTCCTTACAGGAACACCAGGAGCACGTCAAGACCGTACTTACCCGGCTGAGGGAAAATCACCTGTACATTAAACTGGAGAAATGCGAATTCCATTGCTCACAGATACAATTCTTAGGGTATGTCATCTCTCCTCAGGGACTGAACATGGAGTCTGGCAAGATACAAGCAATTCTGGACTGGCCGGAACCGGGTAACGTCAAAGAGGTACAACGCTTTGTCGGTTTTGCCAACTTTTACCGACGTTTTATCCGTAATTTTTCAGAGATCGTTCGTCCCATCACTCTGTTAACCAAGAAAGGACAGAAGTTTGTGTGGTCCGCCCAGGCCCAGGAAGCCTTCCATCGTCTCAAGGTTTGTTTTACCTCAGCGCCTATATTGGTACATCCGAATCCCGCACTTCCCTTTATCGTGGAAGTCGACGCTTCCGACTACGCATTAGGGGCCATCCTTTCTCAAAGGACTGGGGACAAGAGTCTCTTACATCCGTGTGCTTTCTTTTCCCGCCGGTTGTCCCCTGCAGAAAGGAACTATGACATTGCGGACAAGGAATTGTTAGCGATTATTTCCGCTTTCAAGGAATGGAGACACCACTTACAGGGAGCCGCGCAGCAAGTGATAGTACTCACAGATCATCGTAATCTGGAATTTCTTAAGTCTGCCAGGTGCCTGTCTCCACGGCAAGCCCGTTGGAGCCTATTTCTTAACCAATTCAATTTTGTCGTTACATACCGTCCAGGTTCACGTAATGGGAAAGCCGATGCCTTGTCCCGAATCCACGCCGTGGACTCCGTGCCTGGAACCCCGTCTCAGACCGTGTTATCGGATGCCAATTTCGTTGGAGTAATCCAGGACCAGGACTTGTGGAAGGACATCAAGCTGGCCTATGATGGTGACGTATTTCTTGCTGCCCCCCCGAATGATGTAACTCTTGTTCTTCGGAATGGTGTGTGGTTGAGAGAGCGACGCATTTATGTCCCGGAGGCCGTAAGACTTCGGGTTCTCAAGTTGGTCCATGACTCCGTGTTGGCTGGTCATAGGGGGGTACAGAAGACGCAGGAATTTCTGAGCCGTTTTTTCTGGTGGCCTACCTGTCTAAAGGATGTAAAGGACTATGTCCACTCATGCATGGTTTGTGCCCGGTGCAAGGTCCCTCGTGTGGCTCCTACGGGACTCCTCCAACCGTTACCCGTGCCATCTCGCCCTTGGGGGTCTATCTCCATGGATTTTATTGTGGAGTTGCCAGTCTCAGGCGGGCACAATACCATCTTAGTGGTGGTGGATCGATTGACTAAAGCTGCTCACTTCATTCCGTGTACCGGTCTTCCCTCAGCCGCAGAGACAGTGGATTTGGTTATCCAGAACGTATTCCGATTGCATGGGGTACCAGACGAGATCATCTCTGACCGGGGCGTGCAGTTCACGTCTAGGTTCTGGAAGGGCTTTTGTACGGCACTCCAGATTGATGTCTGTTTGTCTTCTGCATACCATCCTCAGACAAATGGGCAAACCGAACGGACGAATCAAACCCTGGAACAATACCTTCGATGTTATGTCAGCCATCTCCAAGACGATTGGTTGAAGATGCTTCCGTTGGCGGAGTTCTCCTATAACAACACTCAGAGCAGCTCCACTAAGGTAACGCCCTTTTTTGCTAACTTGGGTTATCATCCGAATGTTTTGCCTAGGTCACCGGTTGCGGTTTCGGTGCCGGCGGTGGAGGACAGATTGACAGAGCTTCGACAGAATCTGGAGGTTCTAAAGGACACTGTGGCTACGGCCCAGGAGCGTTACAAGAGGTCGGCAGACACTCACCGGAAACCGGCACCCATGTACAAGGTAGGGGACTCTGTATGGTTATCCACCAAAAACCTGAGATTGGGTGTTCCTTCGCAGAAGCTGGGACAAAAATTCATCGGTCCGTTTAAGATCACCGGGATCGTGAGCCCTGTGGCCTGTCGGCTACGGTTGCCGCACCATCTAAAGGTACACCCGGTCTTTCATGTGTCTCTCCTCAAACCTGTCTCCCCTAATACGTTTCGTGGTCGTGTTGTGCCTCCTCCTCCGCCTGTGATGGTCGACGGCGAGGAGCAGTTCGTGGTTGAGGACATTATTGACTCCCGGCTCCATCGTCGTCGGCTTCAATATCTGGTACGTTGGCAGGGGTACGCCCCCGAGGACGATTCCTGGGAACCGGTGGGTAACATTCGGGCACCCCGGAAGATCGCTCAGTTTCATCGACGGTTCCCGGACAAGCCGGGCCCTGATCCGTCCTGAGGCCGTCTCTGGGGGGGGGGAGTAATGTCAGGTTTCCAGGTTTTCCAGTTCTCTTTTGAATGAGCTTGCCCTCAGTTAACATGGAGTTTAAGGTTCTGTTGCCCTACTTCCTGTCCAGCTGCTTAAAAGGCCGCCTCTCAGCCCAGTCCAGTGCCTGAGTATACTGCTTGCTGTGTGCTCCTGCTTTGCTGTTTCTACTTCCTGATTGCCTTGGATTCTCCTGAAACTCTACCGACCGACTCTGGACCATACCCGGTTTTCTTCAAGCTGTGCCCGGACTCCGTCTGCCGTCTTTGATCAGCACTCTGCCCGGTTCGTAACCACTCTGGACAATCATCCCGTACGGACACTCCTGGACTATACCACTTGCCCCTTGTGTACCGGCTGCCGCACATTTAGGCCTTCCAGGGTTGATTGCCGGACAGTCCCTGTACAGGGGTTCGCTCTGGTGGTCTCCCTGGGGGAGTCCGGTGCGTGGCCCCGGGAATCCCCTTCGCTCCGTTTTGTGTGTTGTTTTACTGTGTTTATTCCCGTTGTGTATCTACCGTGGTGACATATTATATAACATCTTGTACCAAGAACTCGTCTCTGTTGTCATTGCCCTAACGCAATCGAAATCCTCAGAACATACAGTAGTATTACACACACTATGCAAAGATTGAGTCAACCTCTCCCCTTTTTATCTGGTTTCAGGTGTGATTTTCATATTGCCCACACCTGTTATTTGCCACAGGTGAGTTTGAACGAGCATCAAAGGCTTGAAATAAAGATGTTTACCCACAATTTTGGAAAGGTGCCAACAATTTTGTCCATTTTTGGAGTTTTGTGTGAAATTATGTCCAATTTGCCTTTTTTTCCTTATTTTTTTATGTGGTTCCAAAGATCACAAAGGAAATAAATATGTGTATAACAAAACATGTGTAATAGAAATAATTTTCAGAGATAAATACTTCATTTTCTAGAACAATTTCAAGGGTGCCATCTCTTTTGGTCATAATTGTATAACAATTAGGTCAAACATCATTTTAGTAAAACGCTACGCACAGTACCATTTTTGCCCATACAGACTACCATAAACAAATTAACATGATCTGTTCTTTATTCAACTGAAATCTGAAATTGTAAAAATATTTTTATAAAAAATTCATTAAAAAAAATTGGTAAAGGGGTTTTCTACTTCCTCATTTTTTTTAAAGGCTGATAATGAAAAATAAAATAAAACATAAGTCATCCATCGATCATCTAGAACTCTCCATTTAAAAGGGCCTGGTTCCAAAATAGGTTTGATTGTTGAGATCGATGGGGAATTGATTGGCTGCAGAGGTCTCAGATTCCTGTATTGTAAGTAGAGATCAGCAGGGAAAAAAGGCAGCAGTGAAATAAAAATGGTCGATTTTTTTATTTTTTATTTTTTTTTTTTTTTAAAAGGGAACCTGTCACCACTTTTTCAGACTATAATCTGCGGCCACCACCACCGGGCTCTTATATACAGCATTCTAACATGCTGTATATAAGAGCCCAGGCCGGGGGTGTAACATAAAAATACACTTTATAATACTTACCTAACAGTCGCACTTTTATCTTTAAAATAATAATAATAATAACAATAATGCATCTTTATATCAATACCGCAGTGGCGTAGCTACTGCTTTTGCCGCCCGGGGCGGTCGTCAAATTTGCCGCCCCCCTCCGTTGGCCGTTGATAATCCAGAAATTTTCAAAAATTTGGAAAACCATCAAAATATTTATTTTTCATGGAACTACAATCAAAGATCTAATTGTAGACTGCTGCTATTAGTCCTTGACTTTCACTTTTTTACACACATGTAGGCCTATTATATACACACACAGCTCTGCTGCATACATACAGACACACACAGCTCTGCTGCATACAGACACACAAAACTCTGCTGCATACATACAGACACACACAGCTCTGCTGCACACAGACAGACACACACAGCTCTGCTGCATACAGACAGACACACAACTCTGCAGCATACATAGAGACACACACAGCTCTACTGCATTTATACAGACACACAGCTCTACTGCATACAGACAGACACAAAACTCTTCAGCTTCTGCATACATATATACACATACATACAGGCACACACAACTCTGTAGCTGCTGCATACATACAGACAACTTTGTAGCTGCTGCATACATGCATACATACAGACACACACAACTCTGTAGCGGCTGCATACATGCATACAGACACAACTCTGCTACATACAGACAGACACACACAGCTCTACTGCATACATACATACACACACACAACTCTGCTGCACATATAGACAGACACGCGGCTTTTGGGAGCCCGCACACATGGCTGCTGCAGAGCTGAGGCTGCACCAAGCACAGGGCAGATGTAGCAGAGCTGAGCCTGCACCAAGCATAGGGCAGGTGTAGAGGAGCTGAGCCTGCACCAAGCACAGGGAAGATGTAGCAGAGCTGAGCCCGCACCAAGCACAGGGCAGATGTAGCGGAGCTGAGCCCGCACTAGACACAGGGCA
Source organism: Anomaloglossus baeobatrachus (assembly GCF_048569485.1). NCBI lineage: Eukaryota > Metazoa > Chordata > Amphibia > Anura > Aromobatidae > Anomaloglossus > Anomaloglossus baeobatrachus. The sequence continues at coordinate 20,076,297 of NC_134358.1, read as the reverse complement.
GATGTAGCGGAGCTGAGCCCGCACCAGACACAGGGCAGATGTAGCGGAGCTGAGCCTGCACCAGACACAGGGCAGATGTAGCGGAGCTGAGCCCGCACCAGACACAGGGCAGATGTAGCGGAGCTGAGCCCGCACCAGACACAGGGCAGACATAGCGGAGCTGAGCCCGCACCAGACACAGGGCAGATGTAGCGGAGCTGAGCCTGCACCAGACACAGGGCAGATGTAGCGGAGCTGAGCCCGCACCAGACACAGGGCAGATGTAGCGGAGCTGAGCCCGCACCAGACACAGGGCAGACATAGCGGAGCTGAGCCCGCACCAGACACAGGGCAGATGTAGCAGAGCTGAGCCCACACCAAGCACAGGGCAGATGTAGCAGAGCTGTGCCCGCACCAAGCACAGGGCAGATGTAGCAGAGCTGTGCCTACACCAAGCACAGGGCAGATGTAGCAGAGCTGAGCCTGCACCAACACACACGGCTCCTGGGGGCCCGCACACGCAGCTTCTGAGGTGGGAAAAGCCCATGCAGCTCACTGGGGCCCATAAACCGGGTGGCTGGGAGGGAGTATACAGGTCGAGGGGGGGAGGGGGTAGCACTTACTGCCCGGACACGGATGAGAGGGGGCCCACACAGCGCCGGAGGCCAGCGCTCTGCTGGGGGTTGCTGGCTGGCACTCCTTCATCTCTCTGGGACAGAGCAGGACGCCGGGTGGTAGCTTCGCCCACAGATGAAGCTCAATCCAGCAGGGCACTGTGGTCTGCGTGCCTGAAAGAGACAGCAGCCACAGTTTCCTCCTGAGGACTCCAGTCCCCGGAACTCGGCCCGGAAGCAGCAGAACTGAAGGCGAGTGGCCAAAATGCCGCCCCCCTGACATGTGCCGCCCGGGGCGGACCGCCCCCTCCACCCCCCCTTTGCTACGCCACTGCAATACCGCCAACATATTCTGCAGCGCTTTACAATTCATATATGAAAATTGATTAAAATAATAATAATAATGCATCTTTATATCAATACCGCCAACATATTCTGCAGTGCTTTACAATTCATATATGAAAATTGATTAAAAGAAACTTAAAACTAAAACATAAAAAAACCCAAGAAGTATAATTGTTTAATAAAAAAAAAATCATTGTAATTTTACCAAATGAAACAATTTAGAAATATTTTTTTTTTATATTATTATTATTATTTATATATAAATGTATATATAAAAAAAGATTAAAATAATCTTAAAACTAGAACATCAAAGTGAAAAACAAGAAAGAAGTATAATTGTTTAATAAAAAAAAGAAATCGTAATTTTACCAAATAAAACAATTTAGAAATAATATTATTTTAATATAAATATATATATAAAAATGATTAAAAGAATCTTAAAACTAGAACATCAAAATGAAAAACAAGAAAGAAGTATAATTGTTTAAGAAAAAAAAGTTTCCTTTCTTGGTAAAGTTCTGGATTTTTTTTTTTTTAATCAATGGAAAAGAATAAGTAGCAAAACCTAAACGAGCAGTAATTAATACCAGCAGAGAGAATGAGAGGGGTGTTCGGCTTGTCTTTGTAATCTTGAAAAACAACTGCAATCAATGGCTGATTGATTTTCCTCCATTGCATTGAAAGTGTTGCAGACTCCGTCCTCGGTATTATTCCAATTGACATAGCAGTAAAAGGTGACAATTACACCTCATATACACCACGCACCGCACACACCACGCACCGCACACCAGTTTATGGATAAAACCATGAATGTCTTTTGTCGATCCGGCACAACATCAATCGAACGTTCAGCCTTTCATTGATCCTTTCTTAGATTTTATTCGCAGTACGATTAAATTTGTTCTTAAAAATGAAATAAGAAAAAGAAATTCAATGATTAATATTTTTATTTTTCTTAAAGTTTTCTCTTGCTTTGAAGTTTTTTTAAACCTGTTAGCAGCAGATCATGAAAACTCAATCATGGTGTCTTCTGTAGAGAAGCGTACCGGCTTCAAATATTGCCCTAGATTACGGTTCTCCATCTCCGGTCCTCAAGAGCCACCAACAGTGCATGTTTTCAGGATTTCCTTAGCATTGCCCAAGTGTTGGAAGGTGATTAAATTATCACTTGGGTAACACTAAGGAAATCCTGAGGACATGCACTGTTGGTGGCTCTTGAGGACTGGCATTGGGGAACCATGCTCTATAGTTTCTGAGGGGGCGGTATGTACAGAGATGTTCCCCTTGTAGTAATAGGTTCCATATATCGCATTACTCGAAGAGTCGGATAGAGCATGCCATCAACAGTACGTCAGAGGTGTAGCACCAGTGTCCCTGCAGGGAGCCCGACTTACTCACCGCCCCAGCTAGGTCTCGTTCTCACCTTCTGCTGCATGACCATCCATGTGTGCTGCTACCTCCTTCCGCTTTCAGGCCCTCTGCATGCCTCACAGGGTTCCCAGGAGTTCATCTAAGATGCGCGTGCACACCAGCCCTCCTCTTAAAGGACCATTGCGCCACTTCCTGTAAATGCCTCTCAGCGTATGGCTGACAGGCACTGTATATTTAAGGCACTCTCCCATTAGTGGAAGTGCCTGCGCAATGCTTCAAGTTAGTCAGTCAGTCGCCAGTCTGGTACCTAGCTAGTTGTTAGGTCCTGAGCTCCTATCTCGTTATCCCTGTGTCTATCTCCAGTACCTACCTTCCCATACCTGTCTATCCCTGCTGTCCCCACCAATCCTGTCCAGCCTGCCTCAGTCACAATGCCTGTAACCGTCTATACCTGAGTCCGTCACCTGTCTTGCGGGTCAACTGACACAGTCCAGGTCACTGCCCTAGGAGTAGTACCTGGCATCTGCCTCGCGGTGGGCACTTAGTTAAACCCCTCGCATTAATGGGTAAGCCCGGGTCCCCCCTGTGGTCCAGTGTGTCCACTAACCTTGCTCACTGCCTCTACGCTAGTTGTAAGCGTTACAGGAGGCATACAGATGTACTGTAAAGGGCTCATCTCTTGGGCAAAGCCTCCAATTGCCCTGAAAAGACATGTGTAACACTCTGAGGTCTCCTAGGAATGTATGCAATCAGTGTTTAACTTCTTTAGCACAAATACAGCCTTATGAGATCCAAGTGATCTCAGCATATATGGCTATGATTAAAAAAAGGTAGCTGAGAGTTACATATCTGCTCTCCCACACGATCTGTACAGTATATTCAGTGTTTTATGGCTTATTCTTCCAATCTCGACAACTAAAGCCATGAGCGTTGATGTCCTCTCATTATCCAAATTTACCACTGGCTGCTGCATTTCCTGTTTTTGCTTTTATACGGGCTATGATACTCCTTCCTGATCCCTCCTTACTGGCCAGATCCAGCTGACTTTCTAATATTTAACACCAATTTGTTTTGCATCAAATCAATCCAATATTAATATTGTGCATAGGAAACTGGTCACAAAGGTCACTACTAACTTGTCAGTTTTAACCAAGGAAGGTAGGTCAGTGGTCCATGTTCTGCTGTCACAGACTTGATAGCCATATTCAGGAACCTTCATGGGTTTACGAATATTTGTAGTTGTGGACTTGACTAGAAAGTAAAGGATAATATTTCAATTTTGTTGACCCTGGTGCCCATATAAAAACGGTCACAAAGTCTGAGTCCAATCTTAGACATTTACACCAGTCATTGCTAGGATGGAAATACCGGGTACTTGTGCTACTTTCTTATTTCGTCTTGAAGAAGCAATGTATGGTAGGACCCTTGCTCTGGTTGCCTTCTCTGTTCTTAGTCAACATGGTTAACATCTGGTCAAGCTTATTGGGGAAAGAGAGGAGGGAGATTGCTTCTTTCCAAATCCCATAGAAGATACGTTTTTGCTCTGGTGTTCAATTCTTGATTCCTGAACAATCCTTAATTTTCAGTGTATGTATGCACTTAGCAATAAATACGTTCTTAATATCCCATCCACCTATGGATTGATTGAGCAAGATATGGCCAGACCATTAGTCTGGTTGCCTTCTGCATTTTGCCACCGTTTTGTACAGACCTAGCGGAACCCATTTAACCCATTGAGAAAAGAGATGATTGAGTCCATCAACTTTCCGTAGACCATGAAGAGAAGATGTGACGTAAACTATATAGTAAAGCCTAAGCTCCGATATGACCAACCTAAAAAAAAATTGCTTCCAGATCATCCACAGTATATCTTCAGTCTTCAGATGCATGTTTCCCAAGGCCTGGTTACCAACCCCGGTGAAAATCATTATAACAGCACGACGCGCGTTTCCTGAGGCCTGGTCACCACCTTCATGGACCATCATAATGATGTCACGATGCATGTTTCCCAAGGCCTGGTTACCACCCCCGGGAACAATCATAATGACGTCACGATGCATGTTTCTCAAGACCTGGTTACCACCTCCAGTGACAATCATTATGACATCACGACGCACGTTTCCTGAGGCCTGGTTACCACCTTCATGGACAATCATAATGACGTCACAATGCATGTTTCCCGAGGCCTGGTTACCACCCCCGGGGACAATCATAATGATGTCACGATGCATGTTTCCAAAGACCTGGTTACCACCTCTGGTGACAATCATTATGACATCACGACGCACGTTTCCAGAGGCCTGGTCACCACCTTCATTTTCAATCATAATGACGTCAAGATGCATGTTTCCCGAGGCCTGGTTACCACCCCCAGGAACAATCATAATGACGTTACTATGCAAATATTCAGACAAGACAAAATTTGGATGTGATTCTGTAATGAGAATCCAATTTCAATTTCAATAACGTTAATGAGTAAAGAAGAAAAAGAAAGCCCCACTATAAAATCCAGATCCAGAGTTGGTCGGTTTCACCACCTCCTTCTCAGACCAAAAAAACTTGCTTCTTTTCTGCCGTTCTCCTCCTTACATCTTGGAGGATCAATATGTGGTTGGATGGGTTCTTGATTTGGTTCTCCTCTCCATTCATTGCTGATGTTGAATAGTCCCAGCCAAACTCATGATGGAGGGAAGGAGGCCAGCTCATTCCAAGTCCTAGATCAAAGACTTTTTGTATGAACCGTATATCCCCAAAAAGACTATGGCCGTTCCACCTTCAAAAACGCTTGCATCTTGAAGATCCATATTAAAATTAGGTTTCCTACTCTCATTTATGAGTATTTCTGTTTAAATCTATGATTAAGTTTTTGATGTCCCATCTCCCCATGGTCACTTACTTGAGGTTTGATGGCTGGTAGCTAGCAGTGATGGAAACAATTGGCATCAATTGTGTAGACATTGAGCCATCTTTTTCAGTGTAGACACCATGTTCTAAGATTTTCCATTAACTGATTACATTGCCCAATCGTGGATGTTTCGAACATATATCTGTAATTCCACCAGTCCTCCTTCCTTCTGTACAGTCACCACTTCATATTCCAGGCTTGCGCCGGTCATTGACTCATGATCAGGAAACTCCATGGACCCTACCGGACTGCACCGCTACACCCAGAAGACTGTGACAAATCACCAGCCAGGATTCCCTCTAATGGGTCCCTGTCACACTCTATTGACCGCTGCAGGGGGCCATTAATTGTTTTAGGCTTTTGCTTTTTAGACCATTGAATTCCAAACTAGATGTTAAGAGCGGATAATTGGTTTTTCTCTTTTTAGATCTCACATTTCAGCAGATTTTCTTCCGCGAGGTGGAGTGAAATGAGATATTTTATATCGATGAAATACATTTTTAGGATATTCTTTCTGCTACAACAAAAACATCTTTTTAATATTTTGTTGTAAATTGTAGCAAACCTTAGGTTGTAAATGCAAAGAAAAAATAAAAATTAAGATTTTCGTAATCTGCAGCGCTCACAAAATCCTTACACTTCTCTACAATCGATCCGTCAGCAAGATACATGAAAGCCAAATATTGCTCCCATACAGTGCCCAGCAGAGGTGAGCGACTCTGCCCAGATTTTAATTTTACTGATCGCTGGAATGTGCTTGTGGGATTTGATTTGCAACAAAGTCATTGAATGCAAATCGAATGTTCATTATTATGCCCTGGGGTCTTTATCAAGAAAGTGGTACAAAAGAAGATGCTTGCCCCATCCCTTACATGTGCTTACTCTTTTGCTCTGCGCCTCCTCTCACATTTTCTTCCATAATCTTCATTTAGAATCGGCACTATGTAGGCTTCAGGTGTTATGATGGCATGATGTCACACTGCATGTTTTCCGAGGTTCGGTTACAACCTCCACGGACAATCATTATGACGTCACAATGCGCGTTGACCAAAGCCTGGTGACCACCACTGGTGATAATCATAATGACGTCACCACGTGCATTGACCAAAGCCTGGTGACCACCACTGGTGATAATCATAATGACGTCACAACGCACGTTGACCAAAGCCTGGTTACCACCACTGGTGATAATCATAATGACGTCACTACGTGAGTTGACCGAAGCCTGGTTACCACCACTGGTGATGATCATAATGACGTCATCACGCGCATTTCCCGAGGCCTTATAACCACCTTCAAAGACAATCCTAATGACATCAAAATGCGCTTTTCCTGAGGCCTGGTTACCATCTCAAGGGACAATCATAATGACATCACAACCAACATTGCCTGAGGCCTGGTTACCACCTCCAGGGACAATCATAATGACATCACAATTGACGTTGCTCGTGATCTGGTTATCACCTCCAGGGACAATCATAACAATGTCACAACGCAGGTTTCTCGAGGCCTGATTACCACCTCCAGGGTCAATTATAATGATGTCACAACGCATGTTTCCTGAGGCCTGGTTACCACCCCCGGGGAGAATCATAATGATGTAATGACGCATGTTTCCATGTTTCCAGAGGTCAGGTTACCACCCCGGGGACAATCATAATGAAGTGACGACACGCATTTCCCGAGATCTGGTCACCACTCCCAGGGACAATCATTATGATGTCACAACGCGCCTTTCCTGAGGCCTGGTCACCACCTCTGGGGACAATCATAATGACATTATGATGCATGTTTACCAAGGCCTGGTCACCCTTAAAGGGACAATCATAATGACGTCATAATGCACCTTTAAAGAGGTTGTCCTCTACTTCTACATTGATGGCTTATCCTTAGGTCATAAATGTCTGATTGTCCGGGGTCCGACACTTGGCACTCCCACCGATTAGCTGCTTTCTGTATTTGTGGAGGCAGCAGGTGACCAAAAATGCTCAGCTCCAGAGCTGCTCCATCTTCTGATAGCGGCCATGGCCGGGTACAGCACATCCACCTCCCATTCAAATTAATAGGAGCCTGATGTGCAGTACCCGGCCTTAGCCGCTATCAGTTGATGGGGCAGCTCCGGAGCTGAGCATTTCTGGCTGCTTGCTGCCGCCGCCTGGACCTAGAACAGTAAAGGTGCCGGGTGTCAGACCCTGGTCAATCAGACAGTGATGACCTATTTTAAGGATAGGCCATCAATGTAAAAGTAGTGGACAACCCCTTTAATGTCCCGTCTTCTGTAGATACTGTTGAATCCAACCGTATAAGAGATAACAATTACAGTAGTAGCCGTGCTTCCCACCAGCCTTGAGTGATCCAATCACTTTTTTAATTTTTTGAGTGATTCAATTGGTTTACTCCTGTAGACATTCAGCATTGGGGGTCTTGAAAAAAGCCCGGGTGATCTAACCAAACTGTCTGCTGTTAGTTTAAAATTAGTGCCAGAAAATGATTAAGCAGACCTGAGTGAATCTCCAAAAACTTGTATTGGGCAGATTCATTTGAGACTCAAAAGATTTAAAAAAAAAAAAAAAAATCCAAAGTGCCTTGATTGTCATGAAAGAAACATTTCTTGTCAGCTCCGTTCAATCTCGTTGGGGCCTCCAAAGATAGCTGAGGGCAGCATTCGGTTCTGCCCTGGTGGTGCCATTAAGAATGAATATACCACCGGTGTGTATGATCAACCAGCGACCACCACTCCATTCACAAAAGCCCCGGGTCTCATGATGGATTTCCACACTCGGACCCCCCAGCAATTGGGAAATTGTCATGGTTACAATGCACAGAGTATATTGTGTTGTTTCTGCCTTGCTCTCCTGCAGAGACGCAACTTGCTGTTCCTTCGTGCAGAGCCTTCTGGAGGTGGAAGGCTCTGCTGTTTGTCTTGAACACCTATGGACAGGTGGTCTCTCTGCCCTGGGTTCTACGCTGGTCCTGGGAGGTGCCTATACAGATGCTCCTCGTTGCGGGTGATTGCTGTGCTTCATTAGGGAGCATGCTTACCCGGAACGTTGTCAGTCATACTTCCTGGTTGCAGTAGTGCTCTCCTGTATTATTTAGTGATTTGATCTTGGCTCTCGACTCTGGACTGTTGTTGACTCTTCTGTTCCTGTTTCCCTGTTTTTGACGTTACCTCCTGGCTACTGACCTTGGACCTCTTCCTGACCACGTCCCCGCCTGCTCCCTGTATCCTGTACGTACTCTCCTGGAATCCTGACCCTCGGCTTGTATTCTGACCTCGTCTCTGTCTGCTTCCAGTGTCCTGTCGCTACCTCCTGGCTTCTGACCTCGCACCTCCTCCTGATCATGTCCCCACCTGCTCCCTGTATCCTGTACGTACTCTCCTGGAATGCTGACACTCGGCTTGTATTCTTACCTCATCTCTGTCTGCTTCCAGTGTCCTGTCGCTACCTCCTGGCTTCTGACCTCGGACCTCCTCCTGACCATGTCCCCGCTTGCTCCCTGTATCCTGTGTGTACTCTTCTGAAATCCTGATTCTCGGCTTGTATCCTGACTTCGTCTCTGTCTGCTCCCAGTGCCCTGTCGCTACCTCCTGGCTTCTGACCTCGGCTTGTTTGACTACCTCTCCATTAACTGTTTAGCGCCACCTAGTGACGGACATCACATTTATCTTCTATTCCATAGATAGGGGATAACTTCAAAACTCTTTAAGCTTTGAGGCGTTTACGGACCCCAAATTATAATAAACGAATGGGAGGGAATAGGTTAAAAATAAAATTCAAATATATCATATTCTTCTACCCAAGACCCCCAACTGACTCCATAACCTGCCTGTGCTGCTGTCACAGGTCCCGTTCCTCCACCTGAGTTTTCAGGTCCTTCCAACACTAAGAAAAAAACGGTCACATGGGGGCAACACGTCAATCTTGTCATTCTTTTGTGTTGCCCACCCCATGTGACTGTGCGGAGAGACCAGAATAGAGGAACAGTGCAGCAGCCGCAGCAGAAGAACAGTAAAGAGCCAGTCGAGGGTCTAGGATGCTTCAGTATAATGTAGTATAACAAAAACATAATAAAAAATATAAATGGCTGTCGGGAAATTGGGGAGAAATAAAAAGGAAACTTCTTTGAGCGCTTTCGGGAGAAATTGGAATAATTTGCAAAAATTATCCTTCTGTGAAAAATAACCTGGAGAATGATCTCTAAATGTTTTCCAAAAGCGAAGGAGAAACTGAAGGACATTAGAGGTCGCAGCTCCATGATCTCAACTCATATCGTATAATATGAGAGGTGGAATTAATAGACGAGCCGCTAAAAGGTATCACAACCTGCCACAAATCACGGCCCGGCCGAGGTGCCACCACCGCATGAAAGCCAATATCACCGGGACGGATGGCTCTTTAATCCACGATGTCTTCCGTATTTGGCATTGCTCGTGCTCATTTTATGCCAAATAGCTGGAGAAAGAACAAAGGGCCGAATCTCCGCGCACTTCATTGTCCAGGGGACAGATTTACAAGACAATACTGGAATTTCATATGACAAGACGTCTGCATGTCAATGAGAATGTGTGGCCGAGGCGTCTCAACAGATAGGAAACGTTATAGATCAGCGCGAGCCCAAGAAAACATTGATGGAATGACAGATCATTTAAAGGATCAATTAAGAGCTTAACTGGTAATGGTTTAACCTCCGGAGTGCCTGCCGGAGTTAGTATTGATCTGGGCTGAGATGACTTAATGCTGGAAACACCTGAGAAGACTGTAGACAAACGCCCGGCCAACGTGTCAGAATACCAAACAGAAAACAAATATATTTGTTTTTCTACCATTTTTCATGAGCTGAACTCAAAGGTCTAAGACATGTTCTAGGTACAAAAGCCCTTACAAATTTGTGTAAATTTGTGTTAGTCAGCGCTTCTCCATTGTGGAGAAAATCAATCCACCATACTGTGCGGCATATCAAGATGCTGATTAGACAATATGATTATTGCACAGGTGTGCCTTAGGCTGGCCGGCATGATTATTGCAAAAGTGTGCCTTAGAGTGGCCAGCATGATCATTGCACAGGTGTGCCTTAGGCTGGCCAGTATGATTATTGCACAGGTGCACATTAGGCTGGCTAGCATGATTATTGCACAGGTGTTCCTTAGACTGGCCAGCATGATCATTGCAGAGGTGTGCTTTTGGCTAGCCAGTATGATTATTGCACAGGTGTGCCTTAGACTGCTCAGCATTATTATTGCACAGGTGTGCCTTAGGCTGACCCGCATCATTATTACACAGGTGTGCCTAAGGCTGACCAGCATCATTATTGTACAGGTGCACCTTAGACTGACCAGCATGTTTATTGGACAGTGGCGCCTTAGGCTGGCCAGTATGATTATTGTACACGTGTGCCTTAGGCTGACCAACATTATTATTGCACAGATGTGCCTTAGGCTGGTCAGCATGATTATTGCACAAGTTTGCCTAAAGGGCATCGCTAGCAATGTCGCTGGTGAAAGCACCCGCCCCCGTCGTTTGTGCGTCACAGGCAAATCGCTGCCCGTGGCGCCCAATATCGCTAGTACCCGTTACACGGACTTACCTGTCCTGCGACGTTGCTGTGGCCGGCTAACCGCCTCCTTTCTAAGGGGGCGGTTAATGCGGCGTCACAGCAACGTTACACGGCAGGTGTCCAATAGAAGCGGAGGGGCGGAGAGCAGCCACAGGAAAGTGACGACCACCTCGTTGCCAGAGGACATAGGTATGGTGTTGTTCGTCGTTCCTGGGGTGTAACACGTAGCGATGTGTGCTGCCGCAAGAATGACAAACAACCTGCGTCCTCAACAACTAACGACCATCCTGCATCCAGCACCATCAAAGATATTTGGGATTAGAACGACGTGTCAACGATCAATGATAAGGTGAGTATTTTTGATCGTTAGCGGTCGTTCGTACGTGTCACACGCAACGACGTCGCTAACGAGAACGGATGTGCGTCACAGATTCCGTGACCCCAACGACATCTCGTTAGCAATGTCGTTGTGTGTAACGGACCTTTAGGCTGGCCAGCATGATTATTGCACAGGTGCGCCTTAGGCTGGCCACAATAAGAGGCCACTCTAAAATGTGCAGTTTTTTAATATTGGGAGGTTGAGGTGGGTAAAAAAAAGTCAGTATCTGGTGTGACCACCATTTTCCCTCACACAGTGAAGGACGTCTCCTCATAGAGTTGATCAGGATAGTGATTGTGGCCTGTGGCGTGTTGGTCCACTCCTCTTCAATGGCTGCAAAGTTGTTGGATATTGGAAGGAATTTGATCCAGAGCCTCCCAAACATGCTGAATGGGTGACATGTCAGGTGAGTATGCGGCCATGTAAGGACTTTTTTCAGCTTTCAGGAATTATAGTCAGATTTTTGTATCATGCTGCGGCCGCGCATTATCAGCTGCAACATGAGGTGATGGTCGTGGATGAAGGGCAGAACAATGGCCTCAGGATCTCGTCACCATATCTCGGTGTCACCAATAAAAGTCTTTGGTTATGCTCTGATTGTTGCAGCCGCTGTCCGGGGGGCCGGTCTCACATGATCCTGGAGGTGAAGATGCTGGATGTGGAGGGTCCGGGCTGGAGTGGTTACATGTGGTCTGCGGTTGTGAGGCCGATTAGACATATTGATGCTCTGACTCACCTTTGGAAATGGCTTATGGTACAGAAATGAACGTTCAATTCATGGCCAGCAGCTCTGGGGGACATTCCTGCACGCTCCCTCAAAACTGGCAACGTATGTGGCATTGTGCTGTGTGATAAAACTGCACATTTTAGAGTGGCCTTTTATTGTGGCCACCCTAAGGCACACCTGTGCAATAATCATGCTGTCTAATGAGCATCTTGACATTTCACACCTGTGAGGTGGATGAATTATCTCCACAGAGGAGACGTTCTCACTAACACAGTTTACACAAATTTTTGAACAGTATATGGGAGAAAAAGACCTTTTGTTTACATAGAACAGAAATATAACTACCATAATACTGCCTCTATGTACAAGAATATAACTGCTATAATACTGCCCCTATGTACAAGAATATAACTAGTATAATACTGCCCCTATGTAAAGCATATAACTACTATAATACTGCTTCTATGTACAAGAAAATAACTGCTATAATACTGCTCCCTATGTACAAGACTATAACTGCTATAATACTGCCCCCTATGTACAAGAATATAACTACTATAATACTGCCTCTATGTACAAGAATATAACTGCTATAATACTGCCCCTATGTACAAGAATATAACTACTATAATACTGCCTCCTATGTACAAGAATATAACTACTATAATACTGCCCCTATGTACAAGAATATAACTACTATAATACTGCCTCCTATGTACAAGAATATAACTACTATAATACTGCCCCTATGTACAAGAATATAACTAGTATAATACTGCCCCTATGTAAAGCATATAACTACTATAATACTGCTTCTATGTACAAGAAAATAACTGCTATAATACTGCTCCCTATGTACAAGACTATAACTGCTATAATACTGCCCCCTATGTACAAGAATATAACTACTATAATACTGCTCCTATGTACAAGAATATAACTACTATAATCCTGCCCCTATGTACAAGAATATAACTACTATAATACTGCTTCTATGTACAAGAATATAACTACTATAATACTGCCCCCTATGTACAAGAATATAACTACTATAATACTGCTCCTATGTACAAGAAAATAACTACTAGAATACTGCCCCCTATGTACAAGAATATAACTACTATAATACTGCCCCCTATGTACAAGAATATAACTACTATAATACTGCTTCTATGTACAAGAATATAACTACTATAATACTGCCCCCTATGTACAAGAATATAACTACTATAATACTGCTCCTATGTACAAGAATATAACTACTATAATACTGCCCCCTATGTACAAGAATATAACTACTATAATACTGCTCCCTATGTACAAGAATATAACTACTATAATACTGCCCCCTATGTACAAGAATATAACTACTATAATACTGCTCCTATGTACAAGAATATAACTACTATAATACTGCTCCCTATGTACAAGAATATAACTACTATAATACTGCCCCCTATGTACAAGAATATAACTACTATAATACTGCTTCTATGTACAAGAATATAACTACTATAATACTGCCCCCTATGTACAAGAATATAACTACTATAATACTGCTTCTATGTACAAGAATATAACTACTATAATACTGCCCCTATGTACAAGAATATAACTACTATAATACTGTCCTCTATGTTCAAGAATATAACTACTATAATACTGCCCCCCTATGTACAAGAATATAACTACTATAATACTGCCCCCTATGTACAAGAATATAACTACTATAATACTGCTCCCTATGTACAAGAATATAACTACTATAATACTGCTCCTATGTACAAGAATATAACTACTATAATACTGCTGCTATGTACAAGAATATAACTACTATAATACTGCTGCTATGTACAAGAATATAACTACTATAATACTGCCCCTATGTACAAGAATATAACTACTATAATACTGCCCCCTATGTACAAGAATATAACTACTATAATACTGCTGCTATGTACAAGAATATAACTACTATAATACTGTCCTCTATATACAAGAATATAACTACTATAATACTGCTCCTATGTACAAGAATATAACTACTATAATACTACTCCTATGTACAAGAATATAACTACTATAATACTGCCCCCTATGTCCAAGAATATAACTGCTATAATACTGCTGCTATGTATAAGAATATAACTACTATAATACTGCCCCTATGTACAAGAATATAACTACTATAATACTGCTCCTATGTACAAGAATATAGCTACTATAATACTGCCCCTATGTACAAGAATATAACTACTATAATACTGCTCCTATGTACAAGAATATAACTACTATAATACTGCCCCTATGTACAAGAATATAACTACTATAATACTGCCCCTATGTACAAGAATATAACTACTATAATACTGCCCCTATGTACAAGAATATAACTACTATAATACTGCTCCTATGTACAAGAATATAACTACTATAATACTGCTCCTATGTACAAGAATATAGCTACTATAATACTGCACCTATGTACAAGAATATAACTACTATAATACTGCTCCTATGTACAAGAATATAGCTACTATAATACTGCTCCTATGTACAAGAATATAGCTACTATAATACTGCACCTATGTGTCGGATATATAAGGTCAGGAGCCTTGGAAGTCCCCATACAGTAAGGCGCAGGCTGTTGGCTGTGGGCGGCTGATCCTTACGAGGTGCTGCTGTGGCAATTGCTGGGGGAGTGCTTTGTTTTGGAGAAGGTCATGTATATGAATAATTCACCTGTCAAAATATTCATGAAAACAAATTGAAGCAGAACGATTTGCTGGTGACAGAGTCACACTCCGGAGAGGGGCTCCTTAAACTGTTTATCAGGTCTCACAAGGATGACTCCTATTCCCTGGAGGGCCGGTGTTACCGGAGCAGGGAGATGTTTGGAGTACACAATACAGAGGCCGCGCGTCCGGATGAAATATTCATGCTGCCCTGTGGGTGCGGTGCCCGGGATCCGGCCGTGAGACTATAGGCGAATCATCGGCTGCTACGATGTAAATCTCAGATGGAATCAAATCTTCTCATTGCCGGAACCCGAAAAACAATGCAAAGAAATGATGGAGGCAGAATGCGCCAAAGGGGGCTCCATGGATAATTCTGAGATGTTTCTACCATTAGACAACATGATACATTGTTATATAAAGTAATGTGAGAATGGACTGCGGGGCCATTACTACTCCTGGAGAATCTGAGGGCACATCGGCTCTGTGGCTGGGGGTCTCCCCACTGGACCCTCAAATCAGGAGGACAGAAATCTATATCACTGGAGGATCAGGCGCCACCAGGAGCTTCACGAAGTCTGTGCACATCTGATTTTTGGCCTTTTAGCGTCATCGCCAGGAATAGGTCCCAACAGCTGTAGACTCTTGGTGTGTAAGGAGGACTCCTATAGCCTGACGGACTTTCAGTCTCCATATCTCTCCATCCTCTACAGCTTTGAGCGTGAGACGACCTTCATTTTATAGACAATCATCTTGGCTTCTCATACACAAATGTGACTTGCTGTTTAGCATATGATTAGTTCTGCAGATTATTGTCATGTCTCTGCATTGTTACTGTTTTGCTCCTAAAAATCTACATTTTTCAGCTCTACCTGAGTCCTTCTGGATTCTCCATCAGACACAGGCATGTCTCCACCGAAATCTGAACCCAGGTCTCTTCCCCACGTTCCCAGTGTTGGTGTATACTGGTCAGGTCTCTTCTCCATGTTCCCAGTGTTGGTGTATACTGGTCAGGTCTCTTCTACACGTTCCCAGTGTTGGTGTATACTGGTCAGGTCTCTCCTCCACGTTCCCAGTGTTGGTGTATACTGGTCAGGTCTCTTCTACACGTTCCCAGTGTTGGTGTATACTGGTCAGGTCTCTTCTCCACGTTCCCAGTGTTGGTGTATACTGGTCAGGTCTCTTCTCCATGTTCCCAGTGTTGGTGTATACTGGTCAGGTCTCTTCTACACGTTCCCAGTGTTGGTGTATACTGGTCAGGTCTCTTCTCCACGTCCCCAATGTTGGTGTATACTGGTCAGGTCTCTCCTCCACGTTCCCAGTGTTGGTGTATACTGGTCAGGTCTCTTCCCCACGTTCCCAGTGTTGGTGTATACTGGTCAGGTCTCTTCTCCATGTTCCCAGTGTTGGTGTATACTGGTCAGGTCTCTTCTCCACATTCCCAGTGTTGGTGTATACTGGACAGGTCTCTTCTCCACGTTCCCAGTGTTGGTGTATACTGGTCAGGTCTCTTCTCCACATTCCCAGTGTTGGTGTATACTGGTCAGGTCTCTTCTCCATGTTCCCAGTGTTGGTGTATACTGGTCAGGTCTCTTCTCCACATTCCCAGTGTTGGTGTATACTGGTCAGGTCTCTTCTCCATGTTCCCAGTGTTGGTGTATACTGGTCAGGTCTCTTCTCCATGTTCCCAGTGTTGGTGTATACTGGTCAGGTCTCTTCTCCATGTTCCCAGTGTTGGTGTATACTGGTCAGGTCTCTTCTCCACGTTCCCAGTGTTGGTGTATACTGGTCAGGTCTCTTCTCCACGTTCCCAGTGTTGGTGTATACTGGTCAGGTCTCTTCTCCACGTTCCCAGTGTTGGTGTATACTGGTCAGGTCTCTTCTCCACGTTCCCAGTGTTGGTGTATACTGGTCAGGTCTCTTCTCCACGTTCCCAGTGTTGGTGTATACTGGTCAGGTCTCTTCTCCATGTTCCCAGTGTTGGTGTATACTGGTCAGGTCTCTTCTCCATGTTCCCAGTGTTGGTGTATACTGGTCAGGTCTCTTCTCCACGTTCCCAGTGTTGGTGTATACTGGTCAGGTCTCTTCTCCATGTTCCCAGTGTTGGTGTATACTGGTCAGGTCTCTTCTCCACGTTCCCAGTGTTGGTGTATACTGGTCAGGTCTCTTCTCCACGTTCCCAGTGTTGGTGTATACTGGTCCGGTCTCTTCTCCACATTCCCAGTGTTGGTGTGTACTGGTCCGGTCTCTTCTCCACATTCCCAGTGTTGGTGTATACTGGTCAGGTCTCTTCTCCATGTTCCCACTGTTGGTGTATACTGGTCAGGTCCCTTCTCCACATTCCCAGTGTTGGTGTATACTGGTCAGGTCTCTTCCCCACGTTCCCAGTGTTGGTGTATACTGGTCAGGTCTCTTCTCCACGTTCCCAGTGTTGGTGTATACTGGTCAGGTCTCTTCTCCACATTCCCAGTGTTGGTGTATACTGGTCAGGTCTCTTCTCCACATTCCCAGTGTTGGTGTATACTGGTCAGGTCTCTTCTCCATGTTCCCAGTGTTGGTGTATACTGGTCAGGTCTCTTCTCTATGTTCCCAGTGTTGGTGTATACTGGTCAGGTCTCTTCCCCACGTTCCCAGTGTTGGTGTATACTGGTCAGGTCTCTTCTCCACGTTCCCAGTGTTAGTGTATACTGGTCAGGTCTCTTCTCCACGTTCCCAGTGTTGGTGTATACTGGTCAGGTCTCTTCTACACATTCCCAGTGTTGGTGTATACTGGTCAGGTCTCTTCCCCATGTTCCCAGTGTTGGTGTATACTGGTCAGGTCTGTTCTCCACAGTCCCAGTGTTGGTGTATACTGGTCAGGTCTCTTCTCCATGTTTCCAGTGTTGGTGTATACTGGTCAGGTCTCTTCTCCACGTTCCCAGTGTTGGTATATACTGGTCAGGTCTCTTCTCCACGTTCCCAGTGTTGGTGTGTACTGGTCAGGTCTCTTCTCCACATTCCCAGTGTTGGTGTATACTGGTCAGGTCTCTTCTCCACGTTCCCAGTGTTGGTGTATACTGGTCAGGTCTCTTCTCCACATTCCCAGTGTTGGTGTATACTGGTCGGGTCTCTTCTCCACATTCCCAGTGTTGGTGTATACTGGTCAGGTCTCTTCTTCACGTTCCCAGTGTTGGTGTATACTGGTCAGGTCTCTTCTCCACATTCCCAGTGTTGGTGTATACTGGTCAGGTCTCTTCTCCACATTCCCAGTGTTGGTGTATACTGGTCAGGTCTCTTCTCCATGTTCCCAGTGTTGGTGTATACTGGTCAGGTCTCTTCTCTATGTTCCCAGTGTTGGTGTATACTGGTCAGGTCTCTTCCCCACGTTCCCAGTGTTGGTGTATACTGGTCAGGTCTCTTCTCCACGTTCCCAGTGTTGGTGTATACTGGTCAGGTCTCTTCTCCACGTTCCCAGTGTTGGTGTATACTGGTCAGGTCTCTTCTACACATTCCCAGTGTTGGTGTATACTGGTCAGGTCTCTTCTCCATGTTTCCAGTGTTGGTGTATACTGGTCAGGTCTCTTCTTCACATTCCCTATGTTGATGTATACTGGTCAGGTCACTTAGAGATATATACAGCTTTTTTTTCATCTCTACCAAGTTTTGGATTGGGTCCACTGTGTGGACAATCCAGCTCCTCTACTTCATTGTTATTGAACTATTTCTTCCCCAATCTCGCCGTACGCTTCGGGTCGTTGTCCTGCTGGAACACTATGTCGACCTTTTCATCTCCATAGTACTCGAGTGTACGAAGTAACTCGTCTTATAGGATCCTCACATAAAGCTCAGCATTGAGACCACCATCGATCCTGGTCAAGTATACAATGCCTTTGGATGTAAACACCTCCATATCATCAGGCTTCCTCCACTGAACTTGACAGTTCCTTCAAGTTCTCGATCCGTTCGCCCCCTTTTCCTTGTTCCTTTCAAATCCACTTCCACCCATCAAAGCCGTCTATTGACTTTCATCTCATTCCTTCAATTTTCCACTTTTTGTTCTTCTTTGCAAACTCGAGCCGGCGCTTCTTATGACGATATTGCAGTTGAGGCTTCTTCATCTTTTTTTCAGGCCACCATTCCAGCCTTGTGTAATGTGAGTCGCTCGGTGCATGGACGTTTGTGATCTCATTATTAAGAAGCAGACGAGCCGCCTCCACTGCCGGGTGTTACCAAAACTAATAGACCTTGTGATGAGCGACTTGTTGACGCCGATATTTTGCCAGGACATCATCTCTTGGGTTTTGAATGGATGGAGGGATTTCATTTCTTATTCTTCCAACTGTTATGGCCTCACATGATACAGTTTGGCAATTTTCTTGGACAAGAGACCACTATCGATGAGCTGGATGATGCTGCTTCGTTTTTCTTGGGAAATCATGGCTCCTCGATTCAAATCAGTGACCCTTCACTTGGGAATCAACCAAATAACACACTGAGCTATTAGGGAATGTGACAACAGGTTGTAATTTTTAGTATACAGGAAGAAAAAGATTTTTCCACCACCTGGTGCAAAACAGTAACAATGCAGAGTCCTGCAAGAATCTGCATAACTAATCATATGCTAAATAGCTGCAAGTCAGATTTATGTATGAGATAGAGAAGATGATTGTCTATAAAATGAAGGTTGTCTCACGCTCAAAGCTGTAATGGATGGTGAGATATGGAGCCTGAAAGTCAACAGTGCAAAACATTGTTACCCTTTTAGTTGGCAGTATATCTCTGTATCTATGTGGTTACATATCCCACCCGGGGTGGGACTACGCCTTTAAGATCATCTCCGGCTCTTCTTCTAGACTCCAGATTGACCTCACGTTCTTCTTTTATGACTTTCTAAAGAACTGAGGGGGGAAGCTATGAAGTCTCCAATTTTCCTTTATTATTTTTCTGCATTTCTTGTTTATCTTTCAGCCCAACAATTTCTGCTCTAATGAATCTGTTTTGCGTCCGCGACTGAAATATTTCTAGAAATTAAACATTTCAATAACTCAAGACGGCATGGCATTGCCTGCGCAGCCCATCCCCCTCCCCATTTCTGTTTGCAATTTTCTATTTTAATACCATCCAGCTCCCTACAATTAAACGAGTCAATTCTCCCGCATCCTACAATGTGCAACAGCTAAATTATTAAATTCAACATGAAAGAAAATTAAGCGTCATAAAAATTGGCATGATCTGCTCAAGCTACGCCGAGGCTTCTTTCTATCCGATGAATATTCTAATTTTCTCTGAAAGAATCCTATTGGGTTGACCTGATCTTATTTTCCAGTCTCGTGAATACGGCATCAATAAAAGGAGCCGGTAAATGCGGAAAATAAATGTATTTACTCAGCCGACTCGGTGCAGCATTGTTCTAAATGGCTAAATGTTCCGAGTATTTTTAGAATATTCTGTCCACGAGTGTGAAATATACAGAATTATTTTACAGGGATTGTTATTGATTTTATTTTTGCCTCAATATAAAACCAGAAAAAACAATCTGATACATTGTGAAATACATCAAAATGTATGGAGAAATCTACACGTGATGGAACCTACAACCGTCCGTTATATTTATTGCGGAAATGCTTTATGTACAATAATCAGATAATTAAAAAAAAATGGTAAACAACACAATTCTATGAACTTACATGTATTTCTGAACCCTCAAAGGTCACTGGGTGAAGTTTTTACTACAGATATATTGACGACATTTTTTCCAAATTAAAGTTAAAAAAAAAATCATACAGTAAAAGTTCTTGATTTGGAGATCACCATTAATTATCAGAATTGAAAGATCTTTGTTCTTCAAATTATTTATACCTTATTGGACCTACTTGTAAAGTTTTGCTCAATAATTTACTAAAATAGAAAATTCAATTGATATGAATGGTGCTGAGTATAAATGCTGACGGAGAAGTTTTATCATGGCGGAGAGGCATATTTCTTTTTAACCATAACTTATGTTAAACGTAAGTTTAATTTTCCCTTTCAGGGCTGTTTGGTTGGCAACTAGTTTTCTTTAGGCCTCTTTCACACGTCAGCGATTCCGGTACATCCATTTTTACACATACCGAAGACACAAATGTACTCAGACCCATTAAAATCAATCGGTCTGCGAACACACCTATGTTTTTTCACACACGTGTGTCCGTGTGTTCCGCACAGAGACAAATCTGTTTTTCTCCGGCAGCATTGTTGCCACACGAACTACACACTGATGTGCTCCATATGAAATCAGTGTGATATGTGCTGGAGAAAACATGTGTCTTTGAAATAAAATTCTTTTCTATACTCACCTGTCTCCAGCGCTGCTGTCTTTGGTGCCGCTGTCACTTGCTTCCATTATGAGCTCATTATGATCATGAATAGTCACTGCACCACAGACCAGGAAGCAGCAGCCGCACCGGAGGTGTCAGCACCGGGCACAGGTGAGTAAATTGTTCCTGATCTCAGCATGCTATCACAGATAGCATACAGTGAGCACTAGTGTGCCAAAATCGCAGCACACCAATGGGCCATACGCACCTTCAACACGGACCATGGAAAATGTGCTTTTTTATGATGGACATGTGAAGGGGTCTAAGAGTGATAGAAGTAAAACAGATTCATAAATATATATAATAGACAGATAGATAGATGATAAATAAATAGATATAAAGATGATAAAAAAATAAAGATAATAGCTGATAGAGGAATATATATATATATATATATATATATATAAAATATATATATATATACACTGTATATATACTGTGTGTATATCTATCTATCTATCCCTCTATCTATCTATCTATCTATCTATCCCTCTATCTATCTATCTATCCCTCTATCTATCCCTCTAGCTAGCTATCCTTCTGTCTATCTATCTTTCTATCTCTATTATCTATTTAGCTAATATACATATATATATATATATATATATATATATATATATATATATATATATATATATATATATATATATGTGTATATTAGCTAAATAGATAATAGAGATAGAAAGATAGATAGACAGAAGGATAGCTAGCTAGAGGGATAGATAGAGGGATAGATAGATAGATAGAGGGATAGATAGATAGATAGATAGATAGATAGATAGATAGATAGATAGATAGATAGAGGGATAGATAGAGGGATAGATAGATAGATAGATAGATAGATAGATAGATAGATAGATAGATAGATAGATAGATAGATAGATAGAGGGATAGATAGATAGATAGGTAGATAGATAGATAGATAGAGGGATAGATAGATAGAGGGATAGAGGGATAGATAGAGGGATAAATAGATAGATAGATAGAGGGATAGATATAGATAGATAGATAGATAGATAGATAGATAGAGGGATAGATAGATAGATAGATAGATAGAGGGATAGATAGATAGAGGGATAGATAGATAGATAGAGGGATAGATATAGATAGATAGAGGGATAGATGATAGATAATAGATACATAGATTATAGATAGATAATATCAGTAAAAGAAGAGTAAAAAGATGGTAAATTGAGTTGCATCCAAACCCTAAGATTTAATCAAAAGGAGACAAATGTAGCACTTACCAAAAATGACTTTTACTTACTGTAATGTGCAACATTTAACTCCAAGTCCAATTTTATTAGAAAAAGTGATGGAGTATACAATACACATTTCTGTCAAGAGAAGCGTACAAAATGTAAAAACTATTACACCGTGGTCCCTCAGCAATGTCACAAGACGCCATCCAGTGGAATTTAGTGGTACTGCAGCTTCTTTATAAGACACAGCACTCCTGGTGTTCATATGTGGTATTACGTTTTTTTGTTTTTTTTTCCAACTTTGTGGATTCTTGTTATTATGTGGAATTCCTCTTCTCTATCTACATGTATACGAGTGTATGAATATTATACAGCACATCGGCCCCTTTAGCGGCTCCTTTTTGCAGTCAGCAGTGTCCTTCTTACCTCTCAGACCCTTGCACATGTTGCACCTATGGTATGTTCCTGTGTGCGTATATATATATATATATTTGCCTCCACCCCCCATACTTAGATCAGAGGACAATATGAAGTCTTATCTAAAGGCTACATTTTAACAGTTTCTTATAAGTAACATTTGCGCTCTCCATAAACAGCCGCCGATGGATACATCCAAAGTTTTATATGGCGCAGAATCTCCTATATTTAATAACCTTGGGGTAATATGTGCTGTAGAGAAGAACATTTCTAATAATATAGTTATGTCTAGATTTGATGGAATGTTCTAGAAGAATCACCCAAAACGAAGACTTGCCGGTGGCACATTTCAGCCTCGGAACGATAATGAAATCGACTGCAAAATCTGCACTACTCATAAAACATTGTCCTTTAGGATCGTTTTATTACCGCTGCGTAACTTGGCAAGACCGACTCTCTGCAAAGTCATTTGCGTAAAACATCCAGTTGTTATTTTGAAAGGAGAAAATGATCAAAGTTTGGGATTTAAAGGGCAAGCGTCCAGTATTCACCGCTGAGCACTGCTTCATCTGCATGCGGGATCCATGACTTTCAAGAGTGGAATAAGCCGTTCACGTCATGCACAGCGCCCCTTATTGGCTGTGACTAATAAGTTAATAAAGCGCTGCAGAATATGTTGGCACTATAGAAATTAAAAAAAAATAAAATAAAAAAAAATAAATAATAGAGTATTAACTATAGACCATGGACGAATATGACCCGGATTAAATAATAAAACTTTTTTTAACTTTTTTGAAAATCATCATTCAGTAGCAACATAGGAAAGAGCACTTACAGTCATCTGTGTTCCTAAAATGTATTTGTTATTTCACATGGTTTTATGAATAAGGGTGGATAAAATCTCCTATAACATCCCCCATACACGGCACACGCAGACATGAGAAATTCCTGCTCTCCTGAAACTATTCAGTACATGCATTCAATTCAAAAGAAGCAGCATGGAGGACATAATACAGCTGTACTGAGCAGTGTAGCTGTGAAACTATCTCTGGAGGGAGATAAAACACTTACTAGAAAGCAGTATCATGGAGGACATTATATAGCTGAACTGAGCAGCGCACCTGTGAATCTATCTCTGGAGGGAGATAAAACACTTACTAGAAAGCAGTATCATTGAGGACATTATATAGCTGAACTGACCAGTACACCTGTGAATTTATCTCTGGAGGGAGATAAAACACTTACTAGAAAGCAGTATCAAGGAGGACATTATATAGCTGAACTGAGCAGTACACCTGTGAATTTATCTCTGGCGGGAGATAAAACACTTGCTAGAAAGCAGTATCAAGGAGGACATTATATAGCTGAACTGAGCAGTACACCTGTGAATTTATCTCTGGAGGGAGATAAAACACTTACTAGAAAGCAGTATCAAGGAGGACATTATATAGCTGAACTGAGCAGTACACCTGTGAATTTATCTCTGGAGGGAGATAAAACACTTACTAGAAAGCAGTATCAAGGAGGACATTATATAGCTGAACTGAGCAGTACACCTGTGAATTTATCTCTGGAGGGAGATAAAACACTTACTAGAAAGCAGTATCAAGGAGGACATTATATAGCTGAACTGAGCAGTACACCTGTGAATTTATCTCTGGCGGGAGATAAAACACTTACTAGAAAGCAGTATCAAGGAGGACATTAAATAGATGAACTGAGCAGTACACCTGTGAATTTATCTCTGGAGGGAGATAAAACACTTGCTAGAAAGCAGTATCAAGGAGGACATTATATAGCTGAACTGAGCAGTACACCTGTGAATTTATCTCTGGAGGGAGATAAAACACTTACTAGAAAGCAGTATCATTGAGGACATTATATAGCTGAACTGAGCAGTACACTTGTGAATTTATCTCTGGAGGGAGATAAAACACTTACTAGAAAGCAGTATCATTGAGGACATTATATAGCTGAACTGAGCAGTACACCTGGGAATTTATCTCTGGAGGGAGATAAAACACTTACTAGAAAGCAGTATCATGGAGGACATTATATAGCTGAACTGAGCAGTGTAGCTGTGAAACTAAAGGCCGCTTTACACTCGGCGATTTATCGTGCAATCGTACCCGCCCCCGTCGTTTGTGCAACACGGAAAATTTGTTGCCCGTGTCGCACAAAGTCGTTTACCCCCGTCACATGCACTTACCTCCCGAACGACCTCGCTGTGGGCGGCGAACATCCTCTTCCTGAAGGGGGAGGGGCGTTTGGCGTCACAGCGACGTTACACAGCCGCCGGCCAATAGAAGCGGAGGGGCGGAGATGAGCGGGACGTAACATCTCGCCCACCTCCTTCCTTCCTCATTGCCGGCGGCCGCAGGTAAGCTGTGTTCATCGTTCCCGGGGTGTCACATGGAGCGATGTTTGCTGCCTCGGGAACAATGAACAACCGGAGCACAGAAGGACGTTAGATTTTTTGAAAATGAGCAACGTGTCAACGAGCAACGACAAGGTGAGTATTTTTGCTAGTTCACAGTGCGTCACTAACGACGTGACCCTGACAACATATCGTTTGATATATCGTAGCGTGTAACGGGCCCTTAACTCTTAAGGGAGATATAACACTTACTAGAAAGCAGTATCATGGAGGACATTATATAGCTGAACTGAGCAGTGTAGCTGTGAATCTATCTCTGGAGGGAGATAAAACACTAAAGGCCGCTTTACACGCTACGATTAATCTGACGATCTCATGAGCAATGTGACACGCCCAGACCGTAGTTACGATTTGCGGAGATCGCACATAGGTCGATTATTAGCGGTCACACGTACACATCTCACCAACGACGCTACATCGTTCAGCAATATATTGTTTGACCAAGGCGGTCGTGTGGATGTTGTTCGTCGTTGGCAGGGTGTCAAACGTAGCAATATGTCTGCTGCGTTCCAAACGACGAACAATATTTTGAAACTAAATGACGTGTTAGCGATCAACGATTTTCGACCTATTTGCGATCATTGTGTCACACGCAACGACGTCGCTAACAATGACGGATGTGCGTCATGGAATCCATGACCCTGACGACATATCGTCAGATAAATCGTAGCGTGTAACGCCGCCTTTACTAGAAAGCAGTATAATAGAGGACATTATATAGCTGAACTAAACAGTACACCTGTGAATCATGTTTTGGGGTGAGATAAAAAAAAAAACACTTACTAGAAAGCAGTAGCGTGAAGGACAGTATACAGCAATACTTAGGAGTACAGATGTGAATCCAGTTCTAGAGTGAGATAAAACACTTACTAGAAAGCAGCATCTTGGAGGACAGTGTACAGCTGTACTGAGCAGTGCAGCTATGAATCCAGTTCTAGAGTGAGATAAAACACTTACTAGAAAGCAGTTACATGGAGGATATTATAGACTAGTACAGAGCGGTACACCTGTGAATCAAGTTCTGGGGTGAGATAAAAAAAAAACCCACAGTAGCAATGGAGATGTAGATCCAGTTCTATAGTGAGATAAAACAACAGAAAACACTATCATGGAGGACATTGTACAGCCATACTGAGCAGTGCAGCTGTGAATCCAGTCCTACAGTGAGATAAAACACTTACTAGAAAGCATTCATATGGAGGACATAATAGAGCAGTACAGAGCAGTGCAGCTGTGAATCAAGCTCTGGGTTGAGATAAAAACACTTACTAAAAATCAGTGTCTTGGAGGAAAGTATACAGTAGTACTAAGCTGTGCAGCTGTTAATCCAGTTCTAGAGTGAGATAAAACACTTACTATAAAGCAGTATCTTGGAGTGCAGTATACAGCAGTATTAAGCTGTGCAGCTGTAAATCAAGTTCTTGGGTGAGATAAAAACACTTACTAGAAAGCAGTACCTTGCTAGACAGTATACAGCAGTACTTAGCAGTGTGGATGTAAATCCAGTTCTAAGGTGAGATAAAACACTTACTAGAAAGCAGCAGCATGGAGGATGCTGTACAGCATTACTGTGTAGTGTAGCTTTAAAAGAATCTCCCTTTTATAAGAAGTTATCATCTATCCACAATCTAGGTGAGAGCTTTTAGTTTGGCAGTGTCCCTCTCCGGGAGCAGCAGTGCCCATGTGTTCTACTCCTTCTCTCTGGGAGTCGATGGTTGAGCATGTGCACAATTAGTCCATTCAAGAAGGAATAAATGTGTCCTCTTCTGGCGATCAGTGGGGGTCTTAGTGCGTGCACCCCAAAACCTATCCTGTGGATTGATAACTTCTTGTACCCAAAATATCCCTTTAAGTCCTGCTCTGGGGTGAGATAAAACACTTACTGCAGTCCAGTCTCTCAGTATTTCTCTTTTGTCACCCTGCCGAATATTATTTTTTTTTTCCTGTGGATGGTCCCAATTAGGACTTCTGCTCTGGACCCCTATGATTTCAGGATTACTACAGAATATGCTTTCTGAATTCCTATGTGCGCTCCTGCAGTGCGCACTCTGCACACAGTAAGGATTCACAAGTGACTGCAGACTGTACCCTAAGGCCAGGAAACCCCTGTAAGGAATTTTATATGAACTTTAACCTTCAAGACAAATCCTTCAAATTAGTCCCGGGCCCACACAAGCCATTTTGCTGTTTTGTCCTGAGATGCTTGTAGACAGGGGACAATTGTTCTGTAAAAGAAGCCGAGAAATCCTGCGCCGTGTATTTCTCACTCACAGAAGCCATTGGGGCTGTGTGAATCGCTGTCAGTCAATGGCACAGCCATGGCAACAGGACACAGCGAGAAGAAAAAGGCCTTTCTTCCCTGCGGGGCTGAGCTCCGGCGGCTTTATACTCATGTCTGGGCAAGAATCTTAAGACAATGCCAAGGATCATCATAGCAAGGAATGGGGGGCAACGGTCACAGCATCAGAGGTAAATTCTGTGCTGATGTCCTGGGGCGGATGATTCCGATAACATCTCACAGGAGAAATTAAGGAAACACAAGACAAACTTCTCATATTCACAAATGTAGCAAAAGTTTGTTGGACGGGAAAATACAAAAAAAAGAAGGAAAGAAGGAGGGAAGAAGGAGAGGGACTGGGAAGAAGGACAGAAAGAAGAGAGCAAGGAAGAAAAGAGGTAAGATCGAGGAAGAAAGGAAGGAAGGAAGGAAGGAAGAAGGAGGGAAGGAAGGAAGGAAGAAGGAGGGGGACAGGGAGAAAGGACAGAAAGAAGAGAACGAGAAAGAAAAGAGGTAAGATCGAGGAAGAAAGGAAGGAAGGAAGGAAGGAAGGAAGGAAGGAAGAAGGAGAGGGACTGGGAAGAAGGACAGAAAGAATTGAGCAAGGAAGAAAAGAGGTAAGATCGAGGAAGAATGGAAGGAAGGAAGGAAGGAAGGAAGAAGGAGGGAAGGAAGGAAGGAAGAAGGAGGGGGACAGGGAGGAAGGACAGAAAGAAGAGAACGAGAAAGAAAAGAGGTAAGATCGAGGAAGAAAGGAAGGAAGGAAGGAAGGAAGGAAGGAAGGAAGAAGGAGGGGGACAGGGAGGAAGGACAGAAAGAAGAGAACGAGAAAAATGAGGTAGGAGCGAGGAAGAAAGGAAGGGAAGAAAGAAAGAGGGAAGTAAGAAAGGAAGGAAGGAGGGAAGAAGGGGAGGGACTGGGAGGAAGGACAGAAAGAAGAGAGCAAGGAAGAAATGAGGTAAGAGCGAGGAAGAAAGGAATGGAAGAAAGAAAGAAAGAAAGAAAGAGGGAAGAAAGGAAGGAAGGAGGGAAGAAGGAGAGGGACTGGGAGGAAGGACAGAAAGAAGAGAGCAAGGAAGAAATGAGGTAAGAGCGAGGAAGAAAGGAAGGGAAGAAAGAAAGAAAGAAAGAAGGAAGAAAGAAAGGAAGGAAGGAGGAAAGAAGGAGAGGGACTGGGAGGAAGGACAGAAAGAAGAGAGCAAGGAAGAAAAGAGGTAAGATCGAGGAAGAAAGGTAGATAAAGAAAGAGGTAAGTAAGAAAGGAAGGAAGGAGGGAAGAAGGAGAGGGACTGGGAGGAAGGACAAAAAGAAGAGAGCGAGAAAGAATAGAGGTAGGAGCGAGGAAGAAAGGAAAAAAGGAAGGAAGACGGAGAGGGACTGGAAGGAAGGACAGAAAGAAGATAGCAAGGAAAAAATGAGGTAAGAGCGAGGAAGAAAGGAAGATAAAGAAAGAAAGAAGTAAGAAAGGAAGGAAGGAGGGAAGAAGGAGAGGAACTGGGAGGAAGGACAGAAAGAAGAGAACAAGGAAGAAAAGAGGTAAGATCGAGGAAGAAAGGAAGATAAAGAAAGAAAGAGGGAAGTAAGAAAGGAAGGAAGGAGGGAAGAAGGAGAGGGACTGGGAGGAAGGACAGAAAGAAGAGAGTAAGAAAGAGTAGAGGTAGGAGCGAGAAAGAAAGGAAGGAAGAGAGAGTAGCAAAGAGAGAAAGAGGGAAGTAAGATAGGAAGAATGAATGAAAGAAGAAAGGGAGGGAGGAGGAAACGGGGAGAGTGACTGGGAGGTAGGAGAGAAGAAAGAGAGCGAGGAAGAAAGGGGAGAAAGAGGGAAGTAAAAAGGAAGAAATAAATGAATGAAAAAATGGAGGACGGGAGGGAGGAGGTAACGGGGAGAGTGACTGGGAGGAAGGAAAGAAGAAAGAGAGAGAGGAAGAAAGGGGAGAAAGAGGGAAGTAAAAAGGAAGTAAGGAATGAAAAAAGAAAGGGGGAGAAAGAGGGAAGTAAAAAGGAAGTAAGGAATGAAAGAAGAAAGAGAGGGAGGAGGAAACGGGGAGAGTGACTGGGAGGAAAACAAAAAGAAAGAGATGTGAAGGAAGAAGAGAATGAGGGAAGTGAAAAGGAAGGAATGAATGAATGAATGAATGAAAAAAATGGAGGAATGGAGGGATGAGGGAAGAAGGAGACGGACTGGGAGGAATGACAGAAAGAAGAGAGCAAGGAAGAAATGAGGTAGGAATGAGGAAGAAAGGAAGGAAGAGAGAGTAGCAAAGAGAGAAAGAGGGAAGTAAGAAAGGAAGAATGAATGAAAGAAAAAAAGGAGGGTGGAGGAAACGCAAGCGTGACTGGGAAGAAGGAAAGAAGAGAGAGAGGTAGAAAGGAGAGAAAGAGGGAAGTAAAAAGGAATGAATGAATGAATGAAAAAAATGGAGGAGGGGAGGGAAGAGGGAAGAGGGCGAGGGAGAGAGAGAGAGAGAGAGGAGAAAAGGGGAGAAAGTGGGAAGTAAAAAAGAATGAATGAAATGAATGAATGAATGAAAAAATGGATGAAGGGAGGGATGAGGGAAGGGGGAGAGTGACTTGGAGGAAGGAAAGGAGGAAGAGGAAGAAGAAGGAAGAGAGAGAGGCCAAAAGGGGAGAAATAGGGAAGAAAGGAATGTATTAAAGAATTAAGGGAGGGAGGAAGAAAGGAGAGGTAGGAAGTAAAGAATGAATGAAAGAAGGGAGGAAGAAGATTAGGAGAGAGGAGGAAGGAAAATGAAGGAGAGAAAGAAAGATGAGGAAGGAAGAAACAGAGGAAGGAAGCAAGAAAGGAAGGAAGAGCAAGAGAGGGAGGATGGAAAGAATGAAGAAAAGGAGGATGAAAGGAGAGGAGGGAAGTAAAAAGGAAGGAATGAAAGAAGGGTAGGAGGAAGGAGGTTAGGATGGAGGAGGAATGAAAGAGAAAGAGGAAAAGAAAAGGGACAGAGAGAGCAAGAGAATTAGGGAGGATGACAGGAAGGAAGGGCAAGATAGAAATGGAAGAAGGAAAGAAGGAAGAGAGAGGAAGAAAGAACAGAGGAAAGGAAATAAAAAAGGGAAGAATGAATGAAAGATGGAAGGGAGGAAGGAGATCAGAAGGGATGAGAAAGGAAAAGGAAGGATAGAAAGAAGGAATAAACAGAAGGAAGGAGAGAAGAAAGAAAGGAGAGAAGTAAAAAGGAAGGAAAAATGAAATAAGGAAGGGGAAGAGGAAGGAGGTTAGAAGGGAAGAGGAAGGAAAAGGAAGGAGAGGAAGAAGGAAAAAATGGAAGTAGGGAAAGCGAGCAAGAGATAGGAAGGAATCAAGAAGAAGGGAAGTAAAAGGAATGAATGAATAAAAGAAGAAAGGGAGGGATGAAGGAGATTAGGATGGAAGATGAAATAAGAGGAAGGAGACAAAGAAGGAAGGGTTGCTGGGAGCAAGAGAATGAGGGAAGAAGGGAGATGCAAAATAAGGAAGGGCAATAGAGAAACAGAAGAAGCAAGAGAGGAAGAAAGAAGAGAGAAGTAAAACGGAAGAAATAAATGAAACCAGGAAGGGAGTGAGGAAGGAAGAGAAAGGAGAGAAGGAGGGAAGAAAGAAAAAACAGATGGAAGTCCAGAGGAAGGAAGGAAGAAGGGAAAGAGTGAATGGGAGGGAGAAAGGAAAATGCGAAGACAGGGAGGAGGGGCAAACAAAGTAGGCAATGGCAAGAGAAATGGATGAAGGGAAGAAGGAAGAGAGAGTGGAAGAAAGAAGAGAATTAGGGAAGTAAAAAAGGAAGAAATAAATGAAAGAATGATTAAAGGTAGGAAGATTAGGAGGGAGGAGAAAGGAGAAGGAAGGAGGAAGGAGAGAAGGAGGGAAAGAATGAAGAAACAGAGGCAAAGAGGGAAGAAAGAAGGAAGTAAGAAAGGAGGGAAAAGCGATAGAGAGGGAAGAAGTAAGAAAGGAAGAAAAGAGAGAAAAAGGGAAGTAAAAAAGGAAAGAATGAATGAAAGAAGGAAGGGAGAAAGGAGGTTAGGATGAAGAGGAAGGAGAGAAAGAGGGAAAGAAGCAAGGAATGGTAGAATCAAGAGGAGAAGGAGAAAGGAGGATGGAAGGAAGGAAAATTATTTTAGATTGATTGATATAGATAGATGAATAGATAGATAGATAGGAAGATAGATAGATAGATAGAGGGATAGATAGAGGGATAGATAGATAGATAGATAGATAGAGGGATAGATAGATAGAGGGATAGATAGATAGAGGGATAGATAGATAGATAGATAGATAGATAGATAGATAGATAGATAGATAGATAGAGGGATACATAGAGGGATAGATAGATAGATAGAGGGATAGATAGATAGAGGGATAGATAGATAGATAGATAGATAGATAGAGGGATAGATAGATAGAGGGATAGATAGATAGATAGGAAGATAGATAGATAGAGGGATAGATGATAGATAGATAGATAGATAGATAGAGGGATAGATAGAGGGATAGATAGATAGATAGGAAGATAGATAGATAGAGGGATAGATGATAGATAGATAGAGGGATAGATAGATAGATAGAGGGATAGATAGATAGATAGATAGAGGGATAGATAGATAGATAGAGGGATAGATAGATAGAGGGATAGATAGATAGATAGATAGATAGAGGGATAGATAGATAGATAGATAGATAGAGGGATAGATAGATAGATAGATAGATAGGAAGATAGATAGAGGGATAGATAGATAGAGGGATAGATAGATAGATAGATAGGAAGATAGATAGATAGATAGAGGGATATATAGATAGATAGATAGATAGATAGATAGAGGAATAGATAGATAGAGGGATAGATAGATAGATAGATAGATAGGAAGATAGATAGATGATAGATAGATAGGAAGATAGATAGATGATAGATAGGTATGTAGATATTACAGGTGTCCTTCTCCTCCGCCGGTTTCTCCTCTTCTTGGGGTAGTCTCTGTCTTCTCATTTCCACACAGCGGCACAATCAGACGCTTGTTTCCGTCTTAGTCGCACACATTTAGTGGCTGAGAATTCAGAAAACAGAAATTTCTCTTTCTTCTGGTAATTTTTCCGACAGACGTTCATCACTGATGAGACTTCTTTGTGTTTGCTGTAATGATGTGACATTAGGGTGCAGAATGTGCGACTGTCCATGTATTGGGTGTGATATTAGGGTGCAGAATGTGCGACTGTCCATGTATTGGGTGTGACATTAGGGTGCAGAATGTGCGACTGTCCATGTATTGGGTGTGACATTAGGGTGCAGAATGTGTGACTGTCCATGTATTGGGTGTGGCATTAGGGTGCAGAATGTGTGACTGTCCATGTATTGGGTGTGACATTAGGGTGCAGAATGTGTGACTGTCCATGTATTGGGTGTGACATTAGGGTGCAGAATGTGCGACTGTCCATGTATTGGGTGTGATATTAGGGTGCAGAATGTGCGACTGTCCATGTATTGGGTGTGACATTAGGGTGCAGAATGTGCGACTGTCCATGTATTGGGTGTGACATTAGGGTGCAGAATGTGTGACTGTCCATGTATTGGGTGTGGCATTAGGGTGCAGAATGTGCGACTGTCCATGTATTGGGTGTGACATTAGGGTGCAGAATGTGCGACTGTCCATGTATTGGGTGTGACATTAGGGTGCAGAATGTGTGACTGTCCATGTATTGGGTGTGGCATTAGGGTGCAGAATGTGCGACTGTCCATGTATTGGGTGTGACATTAGGGTGCAGAATGTGCGACTGTCCATGTATTGGGTGTGACATTAGGGTGCAGAATGTGTGATTGTCCATGTATTGGGTGTGACATTAGGGTGCAGAATGTGTGACTGTCCATGTATTGGGTGTGACATTAGGGTGCAGAATGTGTGATTGTCCATGTATTGGGTGTGACATTAGGGTGCAGAATGTGTGACTGTCCATGTATTGGGTGTGACATTAGGGTGCAGAATGTGTGACTGTCCATGTATTGGGTGTGATATTAGGGTGCAGAATGTGCGACTGTCCATGTATTGGGTGTGATATTAGGGTGCAGAATGTGCGACTGTCCATGTATTGGGTGTGACATTAGGGTGCAGAATGTGTGACTGTCCATATATTGGGTGTGACATTAGGGTGCAGAATGTGTGACTGTCCATGTATTGGGTGTGATATTAGGGTGCAGAATGTGTGACTGTCCATGTATTGGGTGTGATATTAGGGTGCAGAATGTGCGACTGTCCATGTATTGGGTGTGATATTAGGGTGCAGAATGTGCGACTGTCCATGTATTGGGTGTGATATTAGGGTGCAGAATGTGCGACTGTCCATGTATTGGGTGTGATATTAGGGTGCAGAATTTGTGACTGTCCATATATTGGGTGTGACATTAGGGTGCAGAATGTGCGACTGTCCATGTATTGGGTGTGATATTAGGGTGCAGAATGTGCGACTGTCCATGTATTGGGTGTGACATTAGGGTGCAGAATTTGTGACTGTCCATGTATTGGGTGTGATATTAGGGTGCAGAATTTGTGACTGTCCATGTATTGGGTGTGATATTAGGGTGCAGAATTTGTGACTGTCCATGTATTGGGTGTGACATTAGGGTGCAGAATGTGCGACTGTCCATGTATTGGGTGTGACATTAGGGTGCAGAATTTGTGACTGTCCATGTATTGGGTGTGATATTAGGGTGCAGAATGTGCGACTGTCCATGTATTGGGTGTGACATTAGGGTGCAGAATTTGTGACTGTCCATGTATTGGGTGTGATATTAGGGTGCAGAATGTGTGACTGTCCATGTATTGGGTGTGACATTAGGGTGCAGAATGTGTGATTGTCCATGTATTGGGTGTGACATTAGGGTGCAGAATGTGTGATTGTCCATGTATTGGGTGTGATATTAGGGTGCAGAATGTGTGACTGTCCATGTATTGGGTGTGACATTAGGGTGCAGAATGTGTGATTGTCCATGTATTGGGTGTGACATTAGGGTGCAGAATGTGTGATTGTCCATGTATTGGGTGTGACATTAGGGTGCAGAATGTGTGATTGTCCATGTATTGGGTGTGACATTAGGGTGCAGAATTTGTGACTGTCCATGTATTGGGTGTGACATTAGGGTGCAGAATGTGTGGCTGTCCATGTATTGGGGTGCAGGTAGCATACTGTATAGTGCGGCCAGTACAGCCGGTCACAGGGCCATGGGGGGATTGTCTCCAGTGATGGTGACATCTGAAGAATCCTCTATAGAACGTTCCTTCCTTCTCTTCATCCATTATACAACTGTCCCATAAATGACTGAATGGGAAGAAATGATCAGATTTTACGTGATTCCTGCCTGCGCTCTTCACCTGACTACTATAGACAGCAGTAAGGTCTTCATAAACACAATGTATGCTTTCATATATTTCTTAATAATGATGGATCCCACTACAGTAGTTTCCTGTAAGCTCCGAAACTCCCTCACAAAAAATAGAATATAATAAAAATGAAACCTTCTTGTATTATTGGTATTATGTGCAGAGGGCGGACACAACAGGAAGTCAGTGAGGTGCAACTTCAGCCAATCACTGCAGAGCAGGAAGTCAGTGAGGTGCAACTTCAGCCAATCACTGCAGAGCAGGAAGTCAGTGAGGTGCAACTTCAGCCAATCACTGCAGAGCAGGAAGTCAGTGAGGTGCAACTTCAGCCAATCACATCAGAGCAGGAAGTCAGAGAGGTGCAACTTCAGCCAATCACATCAGAGCAGGAAGTCAGAGAGGTGCAACTTTAGCCAATCACATCAGAGCAGGAAGTCAGTAAGGTGCAACTTCAGCCAATCACTGCAGAGCAGGAAGTCAGTGAGGTGCAACTTCAGCCAATCACTGCAGAGCAGGAAGTCAGTGAGGTGCAACTTCAGCCAATCACTGCAGAGCAGGAAGTCAGTGAGGTGCAACTTCAGCCAATCACATCAGAGCAGGAAGTCAGAGAGGTGCAACTTCAGCCAATCACATCAGAGCAGGAAGTCAGAGAGGTGCAACTTTAGCCAATCACATCAGAGCAGGAAGTCAGTAAGGTGCAACTTCAGCCAATCACTGCAGAGCAGGAAGTCAGTGAGGTGCAACTTCAGCCAATCACTGCAGAGCAGGAAGTCAGTGAGGTGCAACTTCAGCCAATCACATCAGAGCAGGAAGTCAGAGAGGTGCAACTTCAGCCAATCACATCCGAGCAGGAAGTCAGAGAGGTGCAACTTCAGCCAATCACATCAGAGCAGGAAGTCAGAGAGGTGCAACTTTAGCCAATCACATCAGAGCAGGAAGTCAGTAAGGTGCAACTTTAGCCAATCACATCAGAGCAGGAAGTCAGAGAGGTGCAACTTCAGCCAATCACTGCAGAGCAGGAAGTCAGTGAGGTGCAACTTCAGCCAATCACTGCAGAGCAGGAAGTCAGTGAGGTGCAACTTCAGCCAATCACTGCAGAGCAGGAAGTCAGTGAGGTGCAACTTCAGCCAATCACTGCAGAGCAGGAAGTCAGTGAGGTGCAACTTCAGCCAATCACATCAGAGCAGGAAGTCAGAGAGGTGCAACTTTAGCCAATCACATCAGAGCAGGAAGTCAGTGAGGTGCAACTTCATCCAATCACATCAGAGCAAGGAGGTCAGTGAGGTGCAACTTCAGCCAATAGCTGCAGAACAGGAAGTCAGTGAGGTGCAACTTCAGCCAATCACTGCAGAGCAGGAAGTCACTGAATTGCAACTTCAGCCAATAGTTGCAGAGCAGGAAATCACTGAGGTGCAACTTCACCTAATCACTGCAGAGCAGGAGGTCAGTGGGGTGCAACTCCAGCCAGTGACTGTAGAGCAAGAATTCAGTGAGGTTCAACTTCAGCCAATATCTGCAGAACAGAAAGTCAGTGAGGTGTAATTTCAGCCAATAGCTGCAGAGCAGGAAGTCAGTGAGGTGCAACTTCAGCCAATAACTGCAGAGCAGGAAGTCAGTGAGGTGTAATTTCAGCCAATAGCTGCAGAACAGGAAGTCAGTGAGGTGTAATTTCAGCCAATAACTGCAGAGCAAGAAATTAATGATGTGCAACATCAGCCAATCACTGTGCAGCAGGAAGTCAGTGAGGTGCAACTTCAGCCAATCGCTCCAGAGCAGGAAGTGATGTCACGGAGTGGAGAATCTATATAGTCCAAAAAAACTTGGAAATTTGTATTTGAGAAACTGAAGAAAAATATTTTTTGTGCAGTATTCTTGGTATATGGCGGGTCTTGTTGGGTGTTCCCTGTATATGGCAGGTCTTGTGGGGTGTTCCTGGTATACAGCGGGTCTTGTGGGATGTTCCTGGTATATGGCAGGTCTTGTTGGGTGTTCCCGGTATACAGCGGGTCTTGTGGGATGTTCCTGGTATATGGCAGGTCTTGTTGGGTGTTCCCGGTATATGGCAGGTCTTGTTGGGTGATCCCGGTATATGGCAGGTCTTGTTGGGTGTTCCCGGTATATGGCAGGTCTTGTTGGGTGTTCCCGGTATATGGCAGGTCTTGTTGGGTGTTCCCGGTATATGGCAGGTCTTGTGGGGTGTTCCCTGTATATGGCAGGTTTTGTGGGGTGTTCCCTGTATATGGCAGGTCTTGTTGGGTGTTCCCGGTATATGGCAGGTCTTGTTGGGTGTTCCCGGTATATGGCAGGTCTTGTGGGGTGTTCCCTGTATATGGCAGGTCTTGTGGGGTGTTCCCTGTATATGGCAGGTCTTGTTGGGTGTTCCCGGTATATGGCAGGTCTTGTTGGGTGTTCCCGGTATATGGCAGGTCTAGTGGGGCGTTACTGGTATATGGCAGGTCTAGTGTGGCGTTACCGGTATATGGCAGGTCTTGTGGGGTGTTCCTGGTCTACGGCAGGTCTTGTGGGGTGTCTAGTGGGACGTTACTGGTATATGGCGGGTCTTGTGGGTACCAATGCACAGGGGGAAGCAGCCAGAAAAAACAGTACAAGGTAGGACACCCAGTGAACCAAACCCCATTTCATGCGTATCCAATACTCTTTTAATGATGGTAGGGCACACCGGTTCATGACTACTTGCTGGGTAGTCCCACAGTCCTCAAAGTTTTGAGCATCTGACCGATGAGAATACATCTAAAAAGCCAATGTAACATTCCTTGCGGCGTTTTCTGAAGTCTTGCCGTATTCTGCAGACAGATGCCGCCATGTTTTTATGCTCCGTTTTGCTTTCCTCGCTCGGCTTCTTGTAGGATCCCGGCCATTCCGATGAGCGCACTGTACGGACACATGTTTGCACGTTGCGGTTACATCTGTAGCCGTGTACAGACACGGCCGTCTCCTCATTTGCATTGTACTTATTAGTGAGAGCGATTCCGTCTATCGCTCTGTCTGGTGCGCCGCGTCGGTTTTATTGCCTTCTGTCTGATTCCTATACAAATGGGACAAAAATAAGCACTTATGGAGCAGAGAAAAATGGCGCAACCCTTTTAGGTAAAAGATTTTAAATCACCGACATAGAATTTGGATATTTTCTCTCTTTGATTTAAAAATGTGAAGTCTTTATTTCGGATATTAATGCACTTCTGTGTCACGCGCGATCCGTCAGCCGCCGCAAAATTAGCTTAAAATCCTGGGGATGTTTGTGCAGTTTACGACCTTAATTCATCAAACTAAGATGTTTTTTTTACTTTTTTTAGTTTTTAAGCTAAATTTGCTTTTACTATAAAATGCAGGAAAGTGATGGGAGGAAATCGGATGAGGCCAGGGGTAAAGGAACGAAGGCGGAAGAAGGCCATGATGGGGTCAATACTGGACATGGGGCATGGAAAGGGCTTTACATGGAGATCTGTGGATTGTGCCAGAAACTCATTTTCCCTAAAGACTGTAAATTTGCATTTCCTTCTGTTACAATCATGAGAACTACCCGAAGGTCACTCTCACTAATGGAAATAGGCAGTAGTACATCAATGTCTATATCCTGGACAGGTCCCATAGGTGGTCACGAGCCACTATGACCACCTGTGGGAAGAGTTGGGGAATGACCTGGGGTTACTGTGGTATACTTGATATCCTTAGCATAGTAGGATGGTTTGGGCACCGGGCCGTGGAGGCTCTGCACTCCTGCCCCAGAGAGACTCAGTGTGTGTATTTCTTCGGTCGGGGTGTGTGAAACTTTATTGTTGGACAGTCAAGTGGTTTCGGGCCATAGAAGGTCACAGCGTCTGGCTGTGCAAAATGCTTCCTGACTTTCCATTGTTCCTGCTGTCAGTATTCATTGGTATAGATAGCTTTTCTGCTGGATCTTTATCTCTCCCCCTTTTGAACCCAGCAGGAACTCACCTTCCACCCAGCTGCTGATCATCAGTGTTCTCTTGGTGCTTAAATACCCTTTCCTTCCTTCGGACTGGTGCTGCTGATATTGTTCAGTTCCTTCTAGCTCTGGTTGCAAGCAGGTGGCTTGTAATCCTCTGTTGTATCATTGCGGAAAACGTTGCTGAACTTCTTCCTGAGTCATCTATAGATAAGTAGTTTGTGCATTTCCCCACTGTGTGTCCTCCTTGTGTCTTCTCTAGTGTTTAGTGGGGTTGACGAAGAGCTCATGCCATCCGTCCCCTATTTAGGGCGTGTGACGGGGTCCTTCTCCGATATCACACAATCAACAGAGCGGGAGGTGGGTGAACAATCCAAGAGTATTTATTCCAAGCAAATCAAACAGTCTATAAAATAATCCACCATATAGAGGTCACCCAGAATGACTAATCCCTCAGGTAAACAGAGAGTTTGGGTGGATTCCATCCCCCCCTCCCCCAGACCTAGGGACAGAAGCACTGCAAGGGGTTATAACCTTGCAGACAGGGCAAACAATACATCGAATAGACAGACCACCACACCCAAAACATAAACCCACACAAAATGGTACATAACCCACAATAGCACACCATCACAGAGCCCAGCACTAGAGATACATAGAGTCAGGTATCCGGCTCGGTGCATAGGTGCAGAACCTATCTAGGGTGGTAAGGGACCCCAGGGACCAGCGGTAGGTTTGGTCAAGGGTCACCATCTTCCATTTCCCTAGACACAGGGTTTCCCTTCCCTTTATCCATGTGCTTGGTACTTCCCCGTACTTAGTGTGACAATTATCTTTGGGTTGGTGTCCATGACCCCGCAGCTGGACCCCATCGTACATGTAGTAGACTTATACGTGACACCGAGGTTTTCTTGGCAAACCAAAGTTGAACAGTTTATCTTTCACCGTTATGACAGACATGGCCTCACTCTCACGGTTCTGCTGCTGTTTTCTCTGGGGTTCTCTCCCTCGGCCTAGCCCTGTGCCTTCATTCCCCCACTCATATTCTCACCGTTGTCCGTTTTTGGGCCTCGATGGCTGTCTAGTCGGAAGACTTCTCTGAGTCTGTCAAGGTGAGCCGTAAGCTCCAGACCTTTAGGAGGTTACCTCAAGGTTCCCTGACCAGGATTTACTCCATGCCACATCTTTAGTCCACAAACGCTTCTCCAGAACTGACTCTCCCGTCTCTCTAACTAACCCACAGGCCATATCTCACCTCTCCTCCTATCCTATCTTACCCAGCATCTAAGCTCACGCTGCTCTTACCCAACTGCTGGGTGGCTTGACCACTCCTACAGCATGGAAATCGGTGGGAATCTGACGCCCGGGACATCCACTAATGAACAGAACAATCACATCGAGCTGCAGAGATTGATGGCAAGGTCTATTGGTTCTGTTGGATAGGAATGACCCTTGGGGTGTTTTTTTCTGGAAATACCGGATTGTGTAGGAGAATGACACATCTCAGAGGGGGACTACAATCTCGGAGACTTCTCCATCCTTTATTACTTATTGGGTGACTGAATACAAAGGCTTAAAGACTAAATTTGGCCAAGCCTGCCAATATCGGCTGTCAATGTCTAATATGTATGAGGCCCGCCCGACTCTCCCCTGACAGATGACATTGGGGGAGACAAGGATCCCCCCATGCTGAATTTTAGCAGACGATCATTTGGTTCTCCTTGGATCATCTTCTGCATAAGGAATTGGGGAAGACATTAATGATGGGCAAATGGTAACTATTCGTGTTCGGATTATTCATGATGAATCCCAAAGTTCTATTCCGGTATTCATCACGAAGAATGAACCTAATGCAAAACAATGGAAAACCCGAGCATTGTTCTTGTCATGGCGAATATTGGAAAATCCTCAAGGACAATGCTCGGGTTCCCCATTGTCTTGCATTAGGTTCTTTATTCGTGACAAATATCGGAATAGAACTTTGGGATTTGTCATGAATAATCCGAACACGAATAGTTACTATTTATCCATCAGTAGAAGACGTCCGTTCTTTTGAGGTCTTAAGATAAATCATTTAAGGAGTTCATATATATATCCGCCCTTACCTGTCCCATTAACGTGTCCAATTTCTCCCAATAGAAGATGACTACATTATTGAGAATAGTTATCGAAACCCCTAACAGGCTGCAATGCACAACATAGCCACTAGGTGGTCAAATAAAGACACATACAGTGTAAACATCTTCCGACAGAGTATCACAAAATCATGGGGGGGGTTTGGTCAATTTGCAGGGAAATGTCAACACAAGAAGAAAGTTAAGAAAATATTGTCATCATAGAAAGTGATGGCTATAATGTTTCTCTAATTTGTCATCAATTCGTCCAACTACAAAGTTTTGGAAAAGGAGGGTACAAGAAAAAAAATAAAATAGATCTTCCCAGTTCTTCGGCTCTTAGGTCTATTCATTGTAATCGCATGTGTGCATTATATGTGCCCACTGTGCCATGGCTCCCTGCACCGCTCAGGATCAGAGTGGCACGGCAGGGAAAACGTTGAAGGTGGAGCAATGTGTCCTAGCACTCACAATTAATGATCGGAAGACAATGGTATCCCCGTCTTCAGTGAGAATGATCACGCCTTTGAAGGAAGCCATTTTTGCTTCTTCCTGTCCTATAAGGTCAATAACGCTGAAACAAGGGACGTATTGACCTTCCATCCAAACCGGAGATGTTCCAACGTCTTCATGGTTGATCGGATCTCAGTCTTTCCCAACGCAACGACATGTAATGAGTCAGATACATCGACTAAAGAAGATAAGTAGGAAAGCGAGAATGTCCCACTGATACGAGCTGTAATGCCCGCCCTCGCTACAGGTTATCACTTCACATATAGATCTCCCTTCATTACTGACATTGGTTTACTGAGCTCGATAATAAAGGGTTCGGCTCAGACAGGGGTGCAACGACCTGGCATTATATCGGGATTCAATCCACAGTCAAGAGCTGTGATTCCCGGTCAATTATTTCCCAGCGCTGTGTCTCGTTGGAGGTGATGACTTCTATGGAGAGAACAGACAAGATCAATCTGAACTGAACACAAAGAAGGATCCTATAGAGCTCGGGACTTTGTTTTTTATCCAAAATGTTGTGTTAAACTTTTAGAAATGAGTTGATGTTACCGTTCCCCAGAGACATCACCCGGGTAGAGGACAATACCATCGGGGCACTCGCCTTCTCCTGTGTCCAAGGTGGCATAGGGTTCAAAGCAGCTCCAACCAGGGTCGCCTTTAAACGCTGTAAAATGATCATAGTAAGGGCTAGGGGGCTGCAAAAAAAGCAAAATAAGGGCTATTGCCCTTAAAACAAATGTAGATAGGGAATAGATTAAAAAAAATATCATGTGGGGCTCACGGATATTACCAGTACAGGTAAAGCAGATAGCTGAGGGCTGCAACCTACAGCTTCAGAGGGGATCCCACGCCATTTCTTTAAATAATACAAAAAAAATAGTGTGTGCTCCGCCCTATTTTTTGATAACCAGGCAAGTTAAGGCAGACAGCTGGGGGCTGGTATAATAATCAGGTTAATAACAACATGGATATTTGGCCCTTCCCAACCTGAAATAGAAGCCCACAGCTGCCCCAGAAGTGGCACTTACATTAGATGCTCCAAATCTAGCACTTTACCTGGCTCTTCTTGTTGCATTGGTGCAGTGGCAATTGGGGTAATGGTAGTTGGGGTTGATGTAAGCTGTGAATTGACAGCTGGCATGAAGCCTACGGGTTAGTAATGGAGAGGGGCCTTTCAGACACCCCAAAAGTGGAACATCCATTAGATGTTCCAAATCTGGTGCTTTGCCTGGCTCTTCTGTTGCCCTGGTGCAGTGGCAGTTGGGGTATTAATAGTTGGGGTTGATGTCAGCTGTGAATTGACAACTGGCATCACGCCTAGGGAGTTAGTAACAGAGAGGGGATTTTCAGACACCCCTATTACTAACCCACGGCCTGCAGCCAGCGCAGAAGTGGCACATCCATTAGAAGTTCCAAATCTGGTGCTTTGCTTGGCGCTTCCTGTTGCCCTGGTCTGGTGGCAGTTGGGATTGATGCCAGCTGTGAATTGACAGCTGGCATCAAGCCTAGGGGGTTAGTAATGGAGAGGGGTCTTTCTGACACCCATATTGCTAACCTGCGGCTTGCAGCCACCCCAGAAGTGGCACATCCATTAGATATTCCAAATCTGGTGCTTTGCCTGGCTCTTCCTGTTGCCCTGGTGTGGTGGCAGTTGGGGTATTAATAGTTAGGGTTGATGTCAGCTGTGAATTAACAGCTGGCATCATGCCCAGGGGTTAGTAATGGAGAGGAGTTTTTCAGACACCCCAGAAGTGGCACATCCATAAGATGTTCCAAATCTGGTGCTTTGCCTGGCTCTTCCGGTTGCCCTGGTGTGGTGGCAGTTGGGGTATTAATAGTTAGGGTTGATGTCAGCTGTGAATTAACAGCTGGCATCATGCCCAGGGGTTAGTAATGGAGAGGAGTTTTTCAGACACCCCAGAAGTGGCACATCCATAAGATGTTCCAAATCTGGTGCTTTGCCTGGCTCTTCCGGTTGCCCTGGTGTGGTGGCAGTTGGGGTATTAATAGTTAGGGTTGATGTCAGCTGTGAAT
This sequence comes from Anomaloglossus baeobatrachus, assembly GCF_048569485.1. Lineage (NCBI taxonomy): Eukaryota > Metazoa > Chordata > Amphibia > Anura > Aromobatidae > Anomaloglossus > Anomaloglossus baeobatrachus. The sequence continues at coordinate 20,033,063 of NC_134358.1, read as the reverse complement.
TAACAGCTGGCATCATGCCCAGGGGTTAGTAATGGAGAGGAGTTTTTCAGACACCCCAGAAGTGGCACATCCATAAGATGTTCCAAATCTGGTGCTTTGCCTGGCTCTTCCGGTTGCCCTGGTGTGGTGGCAGTTAGGGTATTAATAGTTTGGGTTGATGTCAGCTGTGAATTAACAGCTGGCATTATGCCCAGGGGTTAGTAATGGAGAGGAGCCAATTAGACACCCCCATTATTAACCCAATAAGTAAAAATAAAAACACACACGCAGGAAGAAAATAGTTTATTTGACTAAAGACTCCCCCACACGCCCTCGCTCACCAATTTATTGTTCCCAGCAGCGTACAGGCATTTTTGCCATGCAATCCTGCTTGTTCATTGGTTGCGCTGCAGCTTTTCAACAAACTTTATTAGATACAAATAGTTCTCGAATTCGGACATTGACTTTTTTTTTTTTAAAAGTTTGAGTTTGAGCCCTGGACACCCTGTGTGTGGTATGAACCCCGAACTTTACGGTTTGGGTTCGCTCATCCCTAGCTATGGAGGAGGATGGATCACGCTTCATACAGTACTTGATCGCGGCCCCGGTGGACCGATCGTTGCAGTGTTGACATAGACAGGATGAGTCTGGAGCACACACGTCAGCTTAGTATTTAGGTCACGTTTCAGCAGTCGGCTGTCACTGCCAGGTTGCACGAGATCTCCGTGCCGCCTCCGTAGAGATCCAGCGTTCCATCTATGGGGTCAGGTTAGATCCTTCTGGATTTGGTGGCTGAGTTCGGAGCTGTCATCCCTCCATAGCCCCGGGGTAAATAATTGTGTGATGACAGTGAGTATAAAATACTTATTAGTCCTGATGATGAACGTGGACACAACGCGCTCATTCCCATCACCGGACGCGGCGCAGAGACAATAAACGCGGGAAGCTGCGGCTTTATGGAAATTAAAAGGACAAGCGTGTAATTATGGTGATAGGGAGAAAGCGAGCGTTTCATTATACACCTAAAGGAATGAAACAATCACACAGTGAAGGAAATGTCAGCGGCGGGAGGAGAGATACAATGTAGCAATAAATAACGGAATCATCAGACATCGCTGATACAAACAATGGCGGATTACCGATAATAGCGGGAAGTGGGAGCAGCAAAGACCCCAAGAGCCCGGCGATAGAGACATCCCGGAGACCACACCACCGAGGACGCCGATACCGGGGGCCACGGCTACAAGAGGAGAGCAGGAGACAGGATAGGATTAGATACAGCTCAGCAGACAGTATCACACAGGATAGGATTAGATATACAGCTCAGCAGCCAGTATCACACAGGAGAGGATTAGATACACGGCTCAGCAGACAGTATCACACAGGAGAGGATTAGATACACAGCTCAGGAGACACTATCACACAGGAGAGGATTAGATACACAGCTCCAGTATCACACAGGAGAGGATTAGATACACAGCTCAGCAGACAGTATCACACAGGAGAGGATTAGATACAGCTCAGTAGACAGTATCACACAGGAGAGGATTAGATACACAGCTCAGCAGACAGTATCACACAGGAGAGGATTAGATACACAGCTCAGGAGACAGTATCACACAGGAGAGGATTAGATACACAGCTCAGCAAACAGTATCACACAGGAGAGGATTAGATAAACAGCTCAGCAGACAGTATCACACAGGAGAGGATTAGATACACAGCTCAGCAGACAGTATCACACAGGAGAGGATTAGATACACAGCTCAGCAGACAGTATCACACAGGAGAGGATTAGATACACTGCTCAGCAGACAGTATCACACAGGAGAGGATTAGATACACAGCTCAGCAGACAGTATCACACAGGAGAGGATTAGATACACAACCGTGCAGACAGTATCACACAGGATAGGATTAGATACACGACCGTGCAGACAGTATCACACAGGATAGGATTAGATACACAACCGTGCAGACAGTATCACACAGGGGAGGATTAGATACAGCTCAGCAGACAGGATCACACAGGAGAGGATTAGATACATGGCTCAGCAGACAGTATCACACAGGATAGGATTAGATACATGGCTCAGCAGACAGTATCACACAGGAGAGGATTAGATACATGGCTCAGCAGACAGTATCACTGTACTGGTTTTATCTCAGGTGGTCCCAGCTTTTCTCTCTTTGCTGGTCCGCACCCGCTCGCTCTTCCAACCTGTGCAGTGCTTGTGGTCATTCCTTGCTGGATGCCTGTTCTGCACAGTTTTTTTTCTGTACCGGTGCCAGTGATATGTGGTAGTCCCGGCTCCTCTCTCTGGTGGTCAGCACCCGCTCGCTCTTCTGGGCTGTACAGTGCTTGTGGTCATTGCTGGATGTCCGTTCTGCACAGTTTTTCTTCTGTACTGGTGGCAGTGATCTCTTGTGGTCCCAGCTCTTCTCTCTGGTGGTCCCGGCTCTTCTCTCTGGTGGTCCCAGCTCCTCTCTCTGGTGGTCCCGGCTCCTCTCTCTGGAAGTCCCGGCTCCTCTCTCTGGTGGTCCCGGTTCCTCTCTCTAGTGGTCCCGGCTCCTCTCTCTGGAGGTCCCGGCTCCTCTCTCTGGAGGTCCCGGCTCCTCTCTCTAGTGGTCCCGGCTCCTCTCTCTGGAGGTCCCGGCTCCTCTCTCTGGTGGTCCCGGCTCCTCTCTCTGGTGGTCCCGGCTCCTCTCTCTGGTGGTCCCGGCTCCTCTCTCTAGTGGTCCCGGCTCCTCTCTCTGGAGGTCCCGGCTTCTCTCTCTGGTGGTCCCAGCTCCTCTCTCTGGTGGTCCCGGCTCCTCTCTCTGGTGGTCCCGGCTCCTCTCTCTGGTGGTCCCGACTCCTCTCTCTGGAGGTCCCGGCTCCTCTCTCTGGAGGTCAAGGCTACTCTCTCTGGTGGTCCTGGCTCTTCTCTGTGGAGGTCCCGGCTCCTCTCTCTGGTGGTTCTGGCTCCTCTCTCTGGTGGTCCCGGCTCCTCTCTCTGGTGGTCACGGCTCCTCTCTCTGGTGGTCCCGGCTCCTCTCTCTGGTGGTCCCGGCTCCTCTCTCTGGAGGTCAAGGCTCCTCTCTCTGGAGGTCAAGGCTCCTCTCTCTGGAGGTCACGGCTCCTCTCTCTGGAGGTCACGGCTCCTCTCTCTGGTGGTCACGGCTCCTCTCTCTGGTGGTCACGGCTCCTCTCTCTGGTGGTCACGGCTCCTCTCTCTGCTCTGATTTGCGAACTCTTCAACTTCACATTTTATTGTGTGCGTTAAATTTAATTAGATATAATAGTTATTGGAGCTTGTACCAACTGCACCCGTCTGTTTGCTCCAGTGTGAACTGTGGCCACTGCCGAAATTCTCCATCTACACCATAGGGCCACTGTCACTGCCCCCCTCCTCACCATCCATTTCGCGCCACCCTCACCAGGCGATAGTCACCACGCCACCTTCACAGCGCCCCAATCACTATGCCAGTATCAGTGCTCCATTGTCACCGCACAGTCACAGTGCCACCCTCTCTGCTGTCTTTACTGTACAGGATGATGATGATGGTGTGCATAGTAGTGGAGACTATCATGAGGTTAATGCTTGTAGTGTAAGTAATGATTATGGTGATGAATCTGATGACGGGAGTGACGTTGAGGCTATTGATCATGATGGCGCTGGTGTGGATGTTGAGGCCGTAGGTGATGATGATGGTGATGGGAATGATGCTGGTGGAGGTGATGATGATGATGATGGTGATGATGCTGGTGGAGGTGATGATGGTGATGGGAATGATGCTGGTGATGATGATGATGATAGTGATGGGAATGATGCTGGTGGAGGTGATGATGATGGTGATGGGAATGATGCTGGTGGAGGTGATGATGGTGATGGGAATGATGCTGGTGGAGGTGATGATGATGGTGATGGGAATGATGCTGGTGGAGGTGATGATGATGATGATGGTGATGGTGATGATGCTGGTGGAGGTGATGATGATGGTGATGGGAATCATGCTGGTGGAGGTGATGATGATGATGGTGATGGGAATGATGCTGGTGGAGGTGATGATGATGATGGTGATGGGAATGATGCTGGTGGAGGTGATGATGATGGTGATGGGAATGATGCTGGTGATGATGATGATGATGGTGATGGGAATGATGCTGGTGGAGGTGATGATGATGGTGATGGGAATGATGCTGGTGGAGGTGATGATGATGGTGATGGGAATGATGCTGGTGGAGGTGATGATGATGGTGATGGGAATGATGCTGGTGGAGGTGATGATGATGGTGATGGGAATGATGCTGGTGGAGGTGATGATGATGGTGATGGGAATGATGCTGGTGGAGGTGATGATGATGATGATGGTGATGGGAATGATGCTGGTGGAGGTGATGATGATGATGATGGTGATGGGAATGATGCTGGTGGAGGTGATGATGGTGATGGGAATGATGCTGGTGGAGGTGATGATGATGATGATGGTGATGGGAATGATGCTGGTGGAGGTGATGATGGTGATGGGAATGATGCTGGTGGAGGTGATGATGATGGTGATGGGAATGATGCTGGTGGAGGTGATGATGATGATGATGGTGATGGTAATGATGCTGGTGGAGGTGATGATGATGATGATGGTGATGATGCTGGTGGAGGTGATGATGATGGTGATGGGAATGATGCTGGTGGAGGTGATGATGATGATGATGGTGATGGTGATGATGGTGATGGGAATGATGCTGGTGGAGGTGATGATGATGATGGTGATGGGAATGATGCTGGTGGAGGTGATGATGATGATGGTGATGGGAATGATGCTGGTGGAGGTGATGATGATGGTGATGGGAATGATGCTGGTGATGATGATGATGATGGTGATGGGAATGATGCTGGTGGAGGTGATGATGGTGATGGGAATGATGCTGGTGGAGGTGATGATGATGATGATGGTGATGGGAATGATGCTGGTGGAGGTGATGATGATGGTGATGGGAATGATGCTGGTGGAGGTGATGATGATGATGATGGTGATGGTAATGATGCTGGTGGAGGTGATGATGATGATGATGGTGATGATGCTGGTGGAGGTGATGATGATGGTGATGGGAATGATGCTGGTGGAGGTGATGATGATGATGATGGTGATGGTGATGATGCTGGTGGAGGTGATGATGATGGTGATGGGAATGATGCTGGTGGAGGTGATGATGATGATGATGGTGATGGTAATGATGCTGGTGGAGGTGATGATGATGATGATGGTGATGATGCTGGTGGAGGTGATGATGATGGTGATGGGAATGATGCTGGTGGAGGTGATGATGATGATGATGGTGATGGTGATGATGCTGGTGGAGGTGATGATGATGGTGATGGGAATCATGCTGGTGGAGGTGATGATGATGATGGTGATGGGAATGATGCTGGTGGAGGTGATGATGATGATGGTGATGGGAATGATGCTGGTGGAGGTGATGATGATGGTGATGGGAATGATGCTGGTGATGATGATGATGATGGTGATGGGAATGATGCTGGTGGAGGTGATGATGATGGTGATGGGAATGATGCTGGTGGAGGTGATGATGATGATGGTGATGGGAATGATGCTGGTGGAGGTGATGATGATGGTGATGGGAATGATGCTGGTGGAGGTGATGATGATGGTGATGGGAATGATGCTGGTGGAGGTGATGAGGATGGTGATGGGAATGATGCTGGTGGAGGTTATGATGATGATGATGGTGATGATACTGGTGGAGGTGATGATGATGATGATGGTGATGGGAATGATGCTGGTGGAGGTGATGATGATGGTGATGGGAATGATGCTGGTGGAGGTGATGATGATGGTGATGGGAATGATGCTGGTGATGATGATGATGATGGTGATGGGAATGATGCTGGTGGAGGTGATGATGATGGTGATGGGAATGATGCTGGTGGAGGTGATGATGATGGTGATGGGAATGATGCTGGTGGAGGTGATGATGATGGTGATGGGAATGATGCTGGTGGAGGTGATGATGATGGTGATGGGAATGATGCTGGTGGAGGTTATGATGATGGTGATGGGAATGATGCTGGTGGAGGTGATGAGGATGGTGATGGGAATGATGCTGGTGGAGGTTATGATGATGATGATGGTGATGATACTGGTGGAGGTGATGATGATGATGATGGTGATGGGAATGATGCTGGTGGAGGTGATGAGGATGGTGATGGTGATGATGCTGGTGGAGGTGATGATGATGATGGGAATGATGCTGGTGGAGGTGATGATGATGGTGATGGGAATGATGCTGGTGGAGGTGATGATGATGGTGATGGGAATGATGCTGGTGGAGGTGATGATGATGGTGATGGGAATGATGCTGGTGGAGGTGATGATGATGGTGATGATGCTGGTGGAGGTGATGATGGTGATGGGAATGATGCTGGTGGAGGTGATGATGATGGGAATGATGCTGGTGGAGGTGATGATGATGGTGATGGGAATGATGCTGGTGGAGGTGATGATGATGGGAATGATGCTGGTGGAGGTGATGATGATGGTGATGGGAATGATGCTGGTGGAGGTGATGATGATGATGATGGTGATGATGCTGGTGGAGGTGATGATGATGATGGTGATGATGCTGGTGGAGGTGATGATGATGGTGATGATGCTGGTGGAGGTGATGATGATGATGGTGATGATGCTGGTGGAGGTGATGATGATGATGGTAATGGTGATGATGCTGGTGGAGGTGATGATGATGATGCTGGTGGAGGTGATGATGATGGTGATGGTGATGATCCTGGTGGAGGTGATGATGATGATGGTGATGGTGATGATGCTGGTGGAGGTGATGATGATGGTGATGGTGATGATGCTGGTGGAGGTGATGATGATGGTGATGATGCTGGTGGAGGTGATGATGATGATGGTGATGGTGATGATGCTGGTGCAGGTGATGATGATGGTGATGGTGATGATGCTGGTGAGGGTGATGATGATGGTGATGGGAATGATGCTGGTGGAAGTGATGATGATGATGGTGATGATGCTGGTGGAGGTGATGATGATGGTGATGGGAATGATGCTGGTGGAGGTGATGATGATGATGGTGATGGTGATGATGCTGGTGGAGGTGATGATGATGATGGTGATGGGAATGATGCTGGTGGAGGTGATGATGATGATGGTGATGGTGATGATGCTGGTGGAGGTGATGATGATGATGGTGATGGTGATGATGCTGGTGGAGGTGATGATGATGGTGATGGGAATGATGCTGGTGGAGGTGATGATGATGGTGATGGGAATCATGCTGGTGGAGGTGATGATGATGGTGATGGGAATGATGCTGGTGGAGGTGATGATGATGATGGTGATGGGAATGATGCTGGTGGAGGTGATGATGATGATGGTGATGGTGATGATGCTGGTGGAGGTGATGATGATGGTGATGGGAATGATGCTGGTGGAGGTGATGATGATGATGGTGATGGGAATGATGCTGGTGGAGGTGATGATGATGATGGTGATGGTGATGATGCTGGTGGAGGTGATGATGATGGTGATGGGAATGATGCTGGTGGAGGCGATGATGATGATGATGATGGTGATGATGCTGGTGGAGGTGATGATGATGGTGATGGGAATGATGCTGGTGGAGGCGATGATGATGATGATGATGGTGATGATGCTGGTGGAGGTGATGATGATGATGGTGATGGGAATGATGCTGGTGGAGGCGATGATGATGATGGTGATGGTGATGATGCTGGTGGAGGTGATGATGATGATGGTGATGATGATGGTGATGGGAATGATGCTGGTGATGATGATGATGATGGTGATGGGAATGATGCTGGTGGAGGTGATGATGATGATGGTGATGGTGATGATGCTGGTGGAGGTGATGATGATGGTGATGGGAATGATGCTGGTGGAGGTGATGATGATGATGGTGATGATGCTGGTGGAGGTGATGATGGTGATGATGCTGGTGGAGGTGATGATGCTGGTGGAGGTGATGATGATGATGATGAGGGTGGTGGTGATCCAGTGGCTCACTTCCGTGGTTTTGGAGCTCAGTATACATCCTATATACTAATCTCTGGTGGCTTCTTCCCGCTTCTGTCCCTTCACCTCTTCATCTATCTTGATATTCCTGCGGCTCCACATTCCTGATACAAAGCTCCAAACCCCAGGCAGTGCGGCAGCTCCATGATGAAATGTCCCATCTCCTCCATACACGTCCTATAATTCCTGCACTCCGAGAGCCGGACCCCCCATAGATGCAGCCATGGACAGCGCTGACCAGTCACCTTCTTCTCCGTCCTCCCCGAGCACCAGGCACTGTGGACCTCCGAGATTTGCTCATCCTGAGCGCTCTGGTGCATGAGTAAAGCCCTAGTGCTACAGACACAAACATATATGGTGTAAGCAAGCCCAAAGAGGAGTGGTGCAGCCCCAATGGTTACCATAATGGCTGCCACCAGTAGTATCACCTAGTAATAAACACTAGAGGGCGACACCTTCTATGGGACCCAGTGAGACTCAGCTTCCACATTTCCGGCATCAATCAAGTCTTAATTGCTTGGGAAATCCATGTCTTTGCAGTCTCAACACCAAATGTAGGTCTTCTGCTGCCTGAGCGCTGCGCTTGTTGCTTCGGGGGGGTCTTTAGGGATCGTCACTCTCGGGGGAGATGTTTTTCTCTCTTTTTTTCCACTTTTGACGGTAGAAATAATTCTGATCTTCCTTGATTATCAAAGCCTCTTTGGAAGATGGAGCAGGAGACGGTGGGATCGGCGTTCCTCCCGTAATCCGCACTTTATTTGCCATTGTTGTGGATTAGATCTGGTGAAAGGCTCCAGTTCTCGGTCTTTATTTTTTCATCTGTGACATCAACACCAAAAAAATGCAGCGAGAAGTTCTGTCTTGGGTTTTGGATCTTCTCTGAGGGTGAGGTGGGAATCACAGGACATCGGACCTGGGGAAGGGGGGGTCTCTCCGCTCACAGGACATTGGATCTGGGGAAGGGGGGGTCTCTCCGCTCACAGGACATCGGACCTGGGGAAGGGGGGGTCTCTCCGCTCACAGGACATCGGACCTGGGGAAGGGGGGGTCTCTCCTCTCACAGGACATTGGATCTGGGGAAGGGGGGGTCTCTCCGCTCACAGGACATTGGATCTGGGGAAGGGGGGGTCTCTCCGCTCACAGGACATTGGATCTGGGGAAGGGGGGGTCTCTCCGCTCACAGGACATTGGATCTGGGGAAGGGGGGGTCTCTCCGCTCACAGGACATTGGATCTGGGGAAGGGGGGGTCTCTCCGCTCACAGGACATCGGACCTGGGGAAGGGGAGGTCTCTCCGCTCACAGGACATCGGACCTGGGGAAGGGGGGGTCTCTCCGCTCACAGGACATTGGACCTGGGGAAGGGGGGGGGTCTCTCCGCTCACAGGACATCGGATCTGGGGAAGGGGGGGTCTCTCCGCTCACAGGACATCGGACCTGGGGAAGGGGGGTCTCTCCGCTCACAGGACATTGGATCTGGGGAAGGGGGGGTCTCTCCGCTCACAGGACATTGGATCTGGGGAAGGGGGGGTCTCTCCGCTCACAGGACATTGGATCTGGGGAAGGGGGGGTCTCTCCGCTCACAGGACATTGGATCTGGGGAAGGGGGGGTCTCTCCGCTCACAGGACATTGGATCTGGGGAAGGGGGGGTCTCTCCGCTCACAGGACATCGGACCTGGGGAAGGGGAGGTCTCTCCGCTCACAGGACATCGGACCTGGGGAAGGGGGGGTCTCTCCGCTCACAGGACATTGGACCTGGGGAAGGGGGGGGTCTCTCCGCTCACAGGACATCGGATCTGGGGAAGGGGGGGTCTCTCCGCTCACAGGACATCGGACCTGGGGAAGGGGGGTCTCTCCGCTCACAGGACATCGGACCTGGGGAAGGGGGGGTCTCTCCGCTCACAGGACATCGGACCTGGGGAAGGGGGGGTCTCTCCGCTCACAGGACATCGGACCTGGGGAAGGGGGGGGTCTCTCCGCTCACAGGACATCGGACCTGGGGAAGGGGGGGTCTCTCCACTCACAGGACATCGGACCTGGGGAAGGGGGGGTCTCCGCTCACAGGACGGCTCCCAACAGTGAAAAAGCGAATGTGCTACAGACGGACGAGAAGTGGAGACCAAAGTGCATCTTTGGTTTCTCTTCTTTATATTTTGGTTTCCATGTTGCACCCGTTTTCTAGGTGTTGCGGTTTTACAGCGTTCCTGGCAGGGCCGGCACTAACACATGGACCCTTTCACACTGGACACGTTGTATCTGCTCTCACCCGTTCCCAGCAGTGATCTGAGCAGGTTCAGCACCAAAGCATGGAGCCCCCCCAATATCACGAGTGCAGTAATGATCCATTAGGATCCTGCAGAAATCCAGTGACAAAACAAACTTTTTTTTATCCATTTTGAAAAAATTAATATTTGCAGCATCCGTTTTCCTAACAAGGGAGTCGAGGGAAAACAGTAACAGATTGCGGTCAGGCATCCAATATTCATTTTTCATTTTCATTTGTAAATGGGGTTCAGGTCTGGGGCTTGGGCTGGCCATGACAGGGTTTTGATGTGGTGGTCCTTCACCCACACATTGGTGACCTAGCTGTGTGGCACGGTGCATTGTCCTGCTGGAATAACCAGTCCTCAGAGTTGGGGAACATTGCCTGAGCAGAAGGAAGCAGCTGTTTTTCCAGGATAACCTTGTATGCGGCTTGATTCATACGTCCTTCGCAAAGTTCAATCTGCCCAATTTCTGGAGTAAGGTCATCTTCTCTGATGAGTAACTTTCAGCTTTGCCCAGCACCTGGTCGTCTTATGGTTAGACGGAGACCTGGAGAGGCGTACAAGCCACAATGTCTTCCACCCACTGTGAAATGTGGTGGAGGATCGGTGATAATCTGGGGAGGCTTCAGCAAGGCTGGAATTGGGCAGATTACATTTGCAAAAGACGTATGAATCAAGCCGCATACAAGGTTATCCTGGAAAAACAGCTGCTTCCTTCTGCTCAGGCAATGTTCCCCAACTCTGAGGACTGGTTTATCCAGCAGGACAATGCACCATGCCACACAGCTAGGTCACCAATGTGTGGATGAAGGACCACCACATCAAAACCCTGTCATGGCCAGCCCAATCTCCAGACCTGAACCCCACTGAAAACCTCTGGAATCTAATAAAAAGGAAGATAAATAGTCACAAGTCATCAAACAAAGAAGAACTGCACCAGGAGTGGCATAAGGTCACCCAAAAGCAGTGTGAAGACCGGTGGAAAGCGGCCAAGACACATGAAAGCTGGGATTAAACATCATGGATATTCCACAAAATATTGATTTCTGAATCTTCCTGAGGGGAAACATTATTAGTATTGTTGTGTGTAAATGATTAGGAACTTGTTTTCTTTGCATTATTTGAGGTGATGAAATCAATGTGTTCTGTTATGTTCACCAATTCTCATTTTCAGAAAAAAAAATACAAAATGTATTGCTTGGAAATTTGGAGACGTGGTCAGTAGATTATAGAATAAAGAACAATTTACAGATTACTCAAAAATATAAACAGAAAAATCAGAAAAACTAAAAATTTGGAAGTGGTCTCTTAATATTTGCCAGAGCTGTGTATTGTCTTAGCTTTCCTCTGTCCCCGTCCCTCCTCACATGGCGCACACTGTAGCTGTGATGTCGCAGTTTTCCTCAGTTTCTCCTCCGTTTATAGCGCACACTGTAGCTGTCATGTCGCTGTCTGCTCTGTTTATGGCGCACACTGTAGCTGTGAGGTGGCTGTTTCCTCGCTCCGCTTCTTACCGTGTCTCTTCTCTCCTCTGTCCCCCTCTCTGTCTCCTCTATGTTTATAGCGCACACTGTAGCTGTCATGTCGCAGTTTTCTCTGTTTATAGCGCACACTGTAGCTGTCATGTCGCAGTTTTCTCTGTTTATAGCGCACACTGTAGCTGTCATGTGGCTGTGTCCTCGCTTCTCACCGTGTCTCTTCTCTCCTAGGTCCCCCTCTCTGTCTCCTCTATGTTTATAGCGCACACTGTAGCTGTAATGTCGCAGTTTTCTCGGTTTATGGCGCACACTGTAGCTGTCATGTTGTCGCTGCTCCTCGCTCCGCTTCTTACCGTGTCTCTTCTCTCCTAGGTCCCCGCAGCGGCCACCAGGGGGCGCCTGACTCCAGCTCTCCAGCCTCCGCTGTGAAGCCTCCACCTGTTATGTCCCAGATCTGGCCCGTGGCTGCCAATTACCTGCACTTCCACAGGAGCCGGGACCTAGGATGAGGCGCTGCCCGCTCGCCCTGCTGCTGCTGCTGCTGTGCCCGGCCGCCTCCTGCCTGGACCTGGGACTCGGCTCTTGCACGACGCAGGTGCAGGGGGAATTCTACGGACACTTCTCGTCGTTGTCGCTCTTCCCGCTGAACAGCTCGTCGTGCGCCTGGATCGTGCAGAACCCGGACCCGCGCCGGTACACGCTGTACGTGAAGGTGTCGAAGCCGGCCGGCATCTGCGAGCAGCAGCGGATCCGCACCGCGCAGTTCGACTCGTTCCTGGAGTCCACGCGCACCTACCTGGGCATGGAGAGCTTCGACGACGTCCTGCAGCTGTGCGACCCCTCCGTGCAGTTCTCCTTCCTGCAGTCCAACAAGCAGTTCCTGCAGATGCGCCAGAGCCCGCCCCGCAAGGACGCCCCCCGGCTGCAGTGGAAGAGCCCCCGGCCGCAGGGCGCAGACTTCTCCCTGGAGTACCTGGTCCTGGGGAACCGCAGCCCCCGGAAAGCCGCCTGCCAGATGCTGTGCAAGTGGCTGCACACCTGCCTGACCAGCAGCAGCAGCCTCCACCCCTGCGGCATCATGCAGACCCCCTGCGCCTGCCACGACGGGGAGGTGCAGAGCGGAGACCCCCCGCCGACCCCCAGGAAGAGGGGCGACTGCTACCAGGACGGGATCTACCTGGAGAACTGCATGAGCGGCAACCGGGACAGCGGCGATGTGCAGGGTGAGAGACGCCGGGGGAGGGGGATGTGCCGGGGCTGAGCGGGGGAGGGGGGAGGATGGGAGGATATACCGGGGCTGAGCGGGGGAGGACGGGAGGATGTACCGGGGCTGAGCGGGGGAGGACGAGAGGATGTACCGGGGCTGAGCGGGGGAGGACGAGAGGATGTACCGGGGCTGAGCGGGGGAGGACGAGAGGATGTACCGGGGCTGAGCGGGGGAGGATGTAGCGGAGCTGAGCGGCGGGGGAGGATGGGAGGATGTACCGGGGCTGAGCGGGGGAGGATGTAGCGGAGCTGAGTGGGGGAGGACGGGAGGATGTACCGGGGCTGAGCGGGGGAGGACGGGAGGATGTACCGGGGCTGAGCGGGGGAGGATGTAGCGGAGCTGAGCGGGGGAGGACGGGAGGATGTGCCGGGGCTGAGCGGGGGAGAACGGGAGGATGTGCCGGGGCTGAGCGGGGGAGGATGTAGCGGAGCTGAGCGGGGGAGGACGGGGGTGTAGCAGAGCTGAGCCGGGGAGGACGGGGGTGTAGCAGAGCTGAGCCGGGGAGGAGGACTGGGGGATGTAGCGGAACTGAGCTGGGGGGGGAGGACTGGGGGATGTAGCGGAACTGAGCGGGGGAGGAGGACTGGGGGATGTAGCGGACCTGAGTGGGGGAGGAGGACTGGGGGATGTAACGGAGCTGAGCGGGGGAGGAGAACTGGGGGGTGTAGCGGAGCTGAGCCGGGGAGGAGGACTGGGATGTACCGGAGCTGAGCAAGGGAGGACAGGGGTGTAGCAGAGCTGAGCCGGGGAGGACGGGAGTGTAGCGGAGCTGAGCGGGGGAGGACGGGAGGATGAAGCTGGGCTAAGCGGGGGAGGTCGGGAGGATGTACCGGGGCTGAGCGGAGGAGGAGGTTGTGAGGATGTACCGGGGCTGAGCGGAGGAGGAGGACTGGAGGATGTAGCGGAGCTGAGCGGGGGAGGAGGACTGGGGGATGTAGCGGAGTTGCGTGGGGGAGGATAGGTGGATATAGCAGTGCTGGGGGAGTACAGGTGGATGTAGAAGACCTAAGCGGGGGACAGGTGGATGTAGCACAGCTGAGCTGCGGAGGACAGGTGGATGTAGCAGAGCTCAGCGGAAGATAGGTGGGTGTAGCAAAGCTGAGCGGAACAGGACAGGTGGATCTAGCGGAGCTGGGGAGGACAGGTGAATGTAGCAGAGCTAGGGGGACAGGGAGATGTAGGGGAGCAGAGGTGGATGTAGCGGACCAGGGGAGAAGAGGTGGATGTAGCAAAGCTGAGTGGGGGACAGGTGGATGTGGCAGAGCTGAGTGGGGGACAGGTGGATGTGGCAGAGCTGAGTGGGGGACAGGTGGATGTGGCAGAGCTGAGTGGGGGACAGGTGGATGTGGCAGAGCTGAGCGGGGGAATAGATAGATGTAGCAGAGCTGGGGGAGGACAGGTGAATGTTGCAGAGCTGGGAAGACTAAGGTGGATGTAGCACAACTGAGCGGGGGACAGGTGGATGCAGCAGAGCTGAGAGCTGAGCAGAGGACAAATGGATGTAGCAGAGCTCGGGGGAATAAAAGGGGCATGTAGTAGTGCCGAGCAGGGGACAGGTGGATGTAGCAGCGCTGAACAGGGGATGACAGATGGATGTAGCAGACACAAGAGGGGGAGACAAGTTGATTTAGCAGAGCCATGTTGGGGAGGATAGGTGGGTGTAGCAGAGCTGAGTGGTGGAGAGCAGTTGGGTGTAGCAGAGCTTGGGGAGGAACAGGTGGATGCAGGAGAGCTGAACGGGGAGGACAAGTGGATGTAGCAGAGCCGAGCTGGGCAGGATAGATGGATGTAGCAGTGCAAAGTGGGGGAGGACAGGTGCATGTAGGATAGCTTGAGTTGGACAGGTTGATGTAGCAGAGCCCAGTAGGGGAGGATAAGTGGATGTAGCAGAGCTGGGGGAGGAAAGGTGGATGTAGCCAGAGCCGAACAGGGGTGGGGAGGTACGGCAGGTGGATGTAGCAGAGCTGAGCAGGGGAGGACAGGTAGACGTAGCAGATCTCAGCGGGGGAAACAGATGGATGTAGCAGAGCCCAGCTATGGAGGACAGTTGGATGTAGCAGAGCTGAGCGAGGGACAGATGTATGTAGCAGAGCCAAGTGCGGGATAGGTGGATGTAGCAGAGCCGAGCGGAAAATAGGTAAATGTAGCAGAGCCCAGCAGGGGGACAGGTGGCTGAAACAAAGTTGAAGATGGACAGGTGGATATAGCACAGCTTAGTGGGGGGGGGGGGGGGGGGGTATACAGGTGGATGCAGCAGAGTTGGGGGAGTGTAGCAGAACCAGTGGGTGGATGAGTGGATGTAGCAGAGTTGAGAGGAAAAGGACATGTGAATGTAGCCGAGCTCTCACTGAAGGGAATACAGGTGGATGTAGCAGAGCTGGGGGAGGACAGGTGGATATCGCATAGGTGTTGGAGGAAAGGAGGATGTAGCAGAGCTCAGCAGGGGGAACAGCTAGATGTAGCAGAGCCAAGTGGAGGGGACGGAGGACAAGTGACTTTAGCACAGCTGGGCTGGAGAGAGGAGAGGTGGGTGTAGCAGTCCTGAGTTGAGGACAGATGAATGGTAGAGGACAGAATGTAGCAGAGCTGAGCTTGGGATCGGACACGTAGATGTTTAAAACTGAGTTTGTCATTGAGCACAATGTATGTTATATGTTATCTGTAACGTTACATATTAATATAGTAGAGCCGAGTTTGTCATTAGGCAGAATTTATAGCAATATTGCAATGTGTTATCTGTGGGGTTGCATATTAATGTTTGCATATTAATGTAGCAGAGCTGAGTTTGTGATTGGGCAAATTGCTTTTATTTCATGTATTAAATACAGATGGAGCAGAGCTGAGTTTGTCAGTGGGCAGAATGTGTGCAATATAACAATGTGTTATCGGTGATATCATATATGAATGTAGCAGAGTTGAGTTTATCAGGCACAAGTGTAGTAGAGCTGCACTTGGCATAATGCACAGTGATATAACAATGTGTTATCTATACTATTACATTCAGATGCATCAGAGCCGAGTTTGTCATTTGGCACAATGTGAAGCAATATTGCAATGTATTATGTGTAATTGTACATTTTAATGTAGCTGAGCTGAGTTTATAATTTGGCACATTGCATTTATCTCTAGAGATGTAGCAGAGCTGACGTTGACATTGCCAATAATATCCAGAAATATTGCAATGTGTTACCTGTGATTTTACACATGAATGTAGTAGAGCTGGGTTTGTCTGTTGGCACAATGCATGGTGGTGTCACAATGTCTTCATATTACATCCAGATGTAGCGGGGCTGGCTTTGTCACTTAGCACAGTGTGTAGTGATATTACAATGTGTTATCTGTGATTTTACATTTTGATGTAGCAGAGTTGAGTTTGTAATCTGACATATTGCATTTTGATATCACAATATGCTTATCTGTAATGCGTATACATATGTAGCAGAGCCGTGTATAACAACATCGCAATGTGGTAGCTGTGATTTTACATATGAATTTGTGATTTGGTGCAGTGACATCGCAATGTGTCAATTCTGGTTTTATCAACTGATGTAGCAGTGATGAGTTTGTCATTTGGAACCATTTGCAGCACCACTTCAATGTGTTGTTGTGTACAGTGCTACATGTAAATATAACATTTGACATAATGGATGGAGATCTCGCAGTGGATCTCTGCGATCACACACAGATGCAGCAGAGCTGAGTTTATCAACATTAGAAACTGTTATCTATGTTTTTTATAAATGCAGTGGAGCTGGATTTGTCATTGGCACAAAGCATCATTTATATGGCACCAATATCCCCGCAGCGATTTACAGACGTCATCATCACTCTGCTGCGCGTGTAACTTTCTACAAATATAAGACAGAGCTGAGTTTGTTATTTTGTGCAATAATGTAAAGACTGAGAGATGAGTTTGTAATGTGACACAATGTTTGGTGACATCACATATGTGTCTCCAGTATCCCATGTAAATGAAGCAGTGCTGAGAGCACAGACATCTGCAATATTATAGTCTGTGGTGTTACATGGGACTGCAGGTGACATCTACTACATTATCTGTACTCAGAGAGATATCACTGTGTTATCTGTGGTGTTACATAGGACTGCAGGTGACATCTACTACATTATCTGTACTCAGAGAGATATCACTGTGTTATCTGTGGTGTTACATAGGACTGCAGGTGACATCTACTACATTATCTGTACTCAGAGATATCACTGTGTTATCTGTGGTGTTACATGGGACTGCAGGTGACATCTACTACATTATCTGTACTCAGAGATATCACTGTGTTATCTGTGGTGTTACATAGGACTGCAGGAGACATCTACTACATTATCTGTGCTCAGAGAGATATCACTGTGTTATCTGTGGTGTTACATAGGACTGCAGGTGACATCTACTACATTATCTGTACTCAGAGAGATATCACTGTGTTATCTGTGGTGTTACATAGGACTGCAGGTGACCTCTACTACATTATCTGTACTCAGAGAGATATCACTGTGTTATCTGTGGTGTTACATAGGACTGCCGGTGACATCTACTACATTATCTGTAATCAGAGAGATATCACTGTGTTATCTGTGGTGTTACATAGGACTGCAGGTGACATCTACTACATTATCTGTACTCAGAGATATCACTGTTATCTGTGGTGTTACATAGGACTGCAGGTGACATCTACTACATTATCTGTACTCAGAGAGATATCACTGTGTTATCTGTGGTGTTACATAGGACTGCAGGTGACATCTACTACATTATCTGTACTCAGAGAGATATCACTGTGTTATCTGTGGTGTTACATAGGACTGCCGGTGACATCTACTACATTATCTGTAATCAGAGAGATATCACTGTGTTATCTGTGGTGTTACATAGGACTGCAGGTGACATCTACTACATTATCTGTACTCAGAGAGATATCACTGTGCTATCTGTGGTGTTACATAGGACTGCAGG
The DNA here is from genome assembly GCF_048569485.1 of Anomaloglossus baeobatrachus. Lineage (NCBI taxonomy): Eukaryota > Metazoa > Chordata > Amphibia > Anura > Aromobatidae > Anomaloglossus > Anomaloglossus baeobatrachus. The sequence goes on along the minus strand of NC_134358.1, from coordinate 20,015,049 downwards.
TGACATCTACCACATTATCTGTACTCAGAGAGATATCACTGTGCTATCTGTGGTGTTACATAGGACTGCAGGTGACATCTACTACATAATCTGTACTCAGAGATATCACTGTGTTATCTGTGGTGTTACATAGGACTGCAGGTGACATCTACTACATTATCTGTGCTCAGAGATATCACTGTGTTATCTGTGGTGTTACATAGGACTGCCGGTGACATCTACTACATTATCTGTACTCAGAGAGATATCACTGTGTTATCTGTGGTGTTACATAGGACTGCAGGTGACATCTACTACATTATCTGTACTCAGAGATATCACTGTGTTATCTGTGGTGTTACATAGGACTGCAGGTGACATCTACTACATTATCTGTACTCAGAGATATCACTGTGTTATCTGTGCTGTTACATAGGACTGCAGGTGACATCTACTACATTATCTGTACTCAGAGAGATATCACTGTGTTATCTGTGGTGTTACATAGGACTGCAGGTGACATCTACTACATTATCTGTACTCAGAGAGATATCACTGTGTTATCTGTGGTGTTACATAGGACTGCAGGTGACATCTACTACATTATCTGTGCTCAGAGATATCACTGTGTTATCTGTGGTGTTACATAGGACTGCAGGTGACATCTACATTATCTGTACTCAGAGAGATATCACTGTGTTATCTGTGGTGTTACATAGGACTGCAGGTGACATTACTACATTATCTGTACTCAGAGATATCACTGTGTTATCTGTGGTGTTACATAGGACTGCAGGTAACATCTACTACATTATCTGTACTCAGAGAGATATCACTGTGTTATCTGTGGTGTTACATAGGACTGCAGGTGACATCTACTACATTATCTGTACTCAGAGAGATATCACTGTGTTATCTGTGGTGTTACATAGGACTGCAGGTGACATCTACTACATTATCTGTACTCAGAGAGATATCACTGTGTTATCTGTGGTGTTACATAGGACTGCAGGTAACATCTACTACATTATCTGTACTCAGAGAGATATTACTGTGTTATCTGTGGTGTTACATAGGACTGCAGGTGACATTACTACATTATCTGTACTCAGAGAGATATCACTGTGTTATCTGTGGTGTTACATAGGACTGCAGGTGACATCTACTACATTATCTGTACTCAGAGAGATATCACTGTGTTATCTGTGGTGTTACATAGGACTGCAGGTGACATCTACTACATTATCTGTACTCAGAGAGATATCACTGTGTTATCTGTGGTGTTACATAGGACTGCAGGTAACATCTACTACATTATCTGTACTCAGAGAGATATCACTGTGTTATCTGTGGTGTTACATAGGACTGCAGGTGACATTACTACATTATCTGTACTCAGAGAGATATCACTGTGTTATCTGTGGTGTTACATAGGACTGCAGGTGACATCTACTACATTATCTGTACTCAGAGAGATATCACTGTGTTATCTGTGGTGTTACATAGGACTGCAGGTGACATCTACCACATTATCTGTACTCAGAGAGATATCACTGTGCTATCTGTGGTGTTACATAGGACTGCAGGTGACATCTACTACATAATCTGTACTCAGAGATATCACTGTGTTATCTGTGGTGTTACATAGGACTGCAGGTGACATCTACTACATTATCTGTGCTCAGAGATATCACTGTGTTATCTGTGGTGTTACATAGGACTGCAGGTGACATCTACTACATTATCTGTACTCAGAGAGATATCACTGTGTTATCTGTGGTGTTACATAGGACTGCAGGTGACATCTACCACATTATCTGTACTCAGAGAGATATCACTGTGCTATCTGTGGTGTTACATAGGACTGCAGGTGACATCTACTACATAATCTGTACTCAGAGATATCACTGTGTTATCTGTGGTGTTACATAGGACTGCAGGTGACATCTACTACATTATCTGTGCTCAGAGATATCACTGTGTTATCTGTGGTGTTACATAGGACTGCCGGTGACATCTACTACATTATCTGTACTCAGAGATATCACTGTGTTATCTGTGGTGTTACATAGGACTGCAGGTGACATCTACTACATTATCTGTACTCAGAGAGATATCACTGTGTTATCTGTGGTGTTACATAGGACTGCAGGTGACATCTACTACATTATCTGTACTCAGAGATATCACTGTGTTATCTGTGGTGTTACATAGGACTGC